>NW_019942837.1:213119-216372 GCF_002910315.2 Salvelinus sp. IW2-2015
CATAGCACCAACAACCTGTCTGTCTCCCTGCCTGTTTGCCTGTCTCCCGCTTTTCTCGCACTCTTTACCTTGGTAGCGTGTGAAACTACACAATGTCTTGCGGGAACCTGCACAATGTTATTACAATACATTATTACAATGCATTTTTCCACACTTTACCCCAGCCAGGTGCAAATTGGGGGAGGGACACAACAAATAAATAGCTTTGCATGTGTGGCTCCTTACCACAATCAATCAGTATGGCAAAGATAATCTCTGCTCAGAGGGCCTTAGAAATCATTTTTGCAGAGAGAGAAGTTGGTGTGGAAGGAGTGTCTTCCAAAGTGGAAGATGAAGAATTTTCAGAATATGAAGATAATGTCTCTGTCAATTCGGAGTCTGACAGTGAGTTGGAAGAAGGGAATGAGATTGACCCTCAGCCAGCCCCAAGACCAGCCCGTCAACAACCAGCCCGTCAGCAGACAGCCCCAGGACTAGCCCGTCAGCACCCAGCCCCAGGACCAGCCCATCAGCAGCCAGCCCCAGGACCAGCCCGTCAGCAGCCAGCCCCAGGACAAGCCCGTCAGCAGCCAGCCTCAGACCAGCCCGTCAGCAAAAAATTGTGAAATTGAATGGGATGCAACCAGGGCCCATGCGGAAGGTGGTTACTCAAGCAGGACATAAAGTCTTCTTTTGAACTGTTCGTACCAAGAAACCATCCAGAAAATCATTCTGGACGGCACTAACTTGGAGGGAAGGTGTGTTTTTGGAGAGAGATGGAAGGAGTTGGACCAAACTCATTTACATGCATACTTTGTGGTTCTTATCCTTGCTGGTGTTTTCCGTGCKACAATGTCTCTGGAAAACATTATTTTCAGGATTATCCGCTTCGATAACTGAGACACCAGACCAGCTCGGCGGCAGAGAGACAAGCTAGCTGCAATCAGGTCAGTGTGGGACAAGTGGGTGGACCGCCTTCCCCTGTTTTACAWCCCTGGGCCCAACATTACAGTTGATGAGCAGCTTATGCCATTTAGTTGCCCCTTCAGGCAMTACATACCGTGTAAACCCACAAAATATGGAATCAAGATCTGGGCTACCTGTGATGCTGCTTCATCATATGCATGGAACTTGGAAGTGTATATGAGGAAGGCAGATGGAGAAGCCACTGAGAAGATCCAAGGGATGCGAATTGTCCTGGACGTGACACAGGGACTCAGTGGCCACAACATCACATCACATGCAAGAGAATCTGTGGCCAGGAATATTAAAAACAGAAATCATAACGGATTACAATGCCACAAAAGGAGGGGTGGACAATTTAAACAAGCTGGAGAGCTGCAAAAGAAGAGCGCTACGTTGGCCACTTGTGATATTCTTCAACATCTTGGACATCTCGGCATACAACGCATTGAACCCAGATTTTTTATTTTCTATTTCTATTTAACCWGGTAGGCTAGTTGAGAACAAGTTCTCATTTACAACTGCAACCTGGCCAAGATAAAGCAAAGCAGTGTGACACAAACAACAACACAGAGTTACACATGGAATAAAAAAACATACAGTCAATAACACAATAGGAAAAAAAGTATATGTACAGTMTGTGCAAATGAGGTAAGATAAGGGAGGTAAGGCAATAAATAGGCCATAGTGGTGAAATAATTGCAATTTAGCAATTTAAACACTGGAGTGATAGATGTGCAGAAGATGAATGTGCAAGTAGAGATATGGGGGTGCAAAGTAGCAAAAGTGCACACCCAGATTCAAGGCCATTCATATTTCCACACATCCATCGCGACATGAAGCCACGGATAGTTGGGAGTCTTATGCTATACAGTGCATGATCTTAGCGCTCTCACAGTGCATGCTTAAGTTAGTTCAGCATCTAGCTTCTCTAGTTTCAGGATTTTCAATTTATCCTTCAGTCATTCGTGCAGTATAAACTGAAAGAGAAGGCAGCCAAAGGGATTCTGTTTGGATGACCAAGTAACATATATCTGCTGCGAGTGCTCTACGGTGCGTTGCTGCCTTTGACTTTGGCATTACGACTGTTGGCTCATTACTCAGATATTATATGACCTGGAGCCAGTGCATTTGCTCCGATATGAAGAGGGCCACCAACGGAGCAATGTTGTCACTTCGTTGACTGTATGAGCGCTTTGGTCGACAACGATGGCACTATCAAGATCCTCCAATCCGGTAGAGGTTGGCAGGCCTTTTTGAATGCCAGTTCGAGTAACGGATCCTTTGTAGTTATCATTTTTACGGGTATGTTTTCGTGCTCAGCATGAAGTAGAGCTCATGTTTGTTGTGAAATAGGACCGATCTAGATTTAATTTTGGCTTATCGAGAATGCTTAATGTGGTTGAAGCAGGTTTACACAGTCTAACGAACCTACACAGCGTATTTTTTTCCAGCGTTTCTTAAGTAGAGCCGTCCGAAAGGAAAATCAGTAGTGTGCTGGAAAAAACGGCGAGCGGTGCGGTCAGTGATCATTGAAGATGCATATTAGTCTTTACTTTGCATTTGAAGAGCAGCTTGGTGAGGCACGCAGAGTAGTTGCGTATGGCATTGAGTCTCTGGAGTTTCTTACACTCCAAGAAGGTTCGATGTATACGAATGGTGTCTGCGTAAAGGTGGACAGAGAAATCACCAGCAGCAGCGCAGCGTTTATATACAGTGTAAGAGCTGCGCGCAGAGTTGACCTGCTGGATACATAGAGACTAGGCCTAGTGGTCCGGAACAGGCCCTACCCATCTACCACACTAACACTCTCGTCTGACGAGATCCTAACAGTCTGTGAACCACGCGCGGCAGTATTTGAGAAACACGCTTTGAGTTGCACCCACTCTATATCGCCTCGTCCGCATAAGAACTGCCTAGCGATGAAATTAGAGTAGTTGAAAACCATGCCAGTCGAATGCACAGTTTGCCTTTTTATTGGCCGGCATTTATGTTTTAGCTATCATATTATTATATTACTAGCTATGTTATTATGTGTAGGTCTCATGAGCATCCGTATGTTGAATGCAGATCCAATGATTTACGTAGGACCTACAGACTATTTCGGTTCTGTAATGCAACGAATTAATGTAGATGGGTTTGTTGTAGTGTCCTGTGATTGATTCACAAGCTAGGGCTATAGGTAGCTTCATGATTAAGTTAATACATTTATTGAGGCAATCCATTCGTGCCGCTTTTTTGCTCGCCCGTCATCCAACGATGTGCTGCCTTACACGACTCACTATACCGGACACAGTAAAGTCAGCCTGCT
>NW_019942837.1:220551-237064 GCF_002910315.2 Salvelinus sp. IW2-2015
ACATTGAGAATGTTCAGAATTCATGGCCTCCCGTTAGACGCGTTTCAGACAGAGTTCCGCAATTCACGTCACAGTTTGGAGGGAGTTCTGTCGTTTGATTGCGCTTCCTTCCAGTCTCTCTTCCGGGTTTCATCCCAGTCTAACGGTCAAGCAGAAAAGGCCAATCAGTCGATTGTCGCATATTACGCAGCCTTTCGTTTCGAAACCCTCGTCTTGGGCAGAACAGCTCCCCTGGGCTGAGTACGCTCACAACTCGCTTCCTTCGTCTGCTACCTGGGCTATCTCCGTTTCAGAAGTAGTCTTGGGTACCAGCCTCCTCTGTTCTCGTCCAGCTCGCCGAGTCCAGCGCCCTCCGCTCAGGCTTTTGTCCAACGTTGTGAGCGCACCTGGAGAGGTCAGGTCTGCACTTTGCCGTTACAGGGCGCAGACTGTAGAGCCGCAATAACGTAGGATTAAGAGTCCTAGGATGTCGCGGGGTCAGAAGTGTGGCTTTCCACTCGTAAACCTTCCCCTTACGACAGCTTCTGCAAGTTGACTCCGCGGTTCATTGGTCCGTTCGTGTCTCTCAGGTCGCTCAATCCTGTCGCTGTGCACTAGCTTCTTCCGCGACATCTTCGTCGCGTCCACCTGTCCTTCCATGTCTCTTGTGTCAAGCTTTTCTTCGCGCCCCCGTTCGTCTTCCCCCCCCCCCCCGTCCTTGTCGAGCGCACCTATTTACAAGTACGGAAGATCAGGACATGCGTTCTCGGGACTGTCACCAGTACTTAGTGGATTGGGAGGGTTACGGTCCTGAGGAGGAGAGTTGGGTCCATCATCGGGACGTGCTGGACCGTTCGTTGATTGATGATTTCCTTCGTTGCCGCAGGGTTCTCCTCGAGTGCGCCAGGAGGCGCTCGTGAGTGGGGGGTACTGTCATGTTTTGTCTTTGATCATCATCATGTCTTGTCCCTGTGCTTCACCTCTGCTGGTCTTTATTAGTTCTTTCCTCTTTCTATCCCTCTCTCTCCTCCTCCCCTCTCTCCCTCCCCTACTCTCTCTCTCTATCGTTCCGTTCCTGCTCCCAGCTGTTTTCATTCTCCTAACGACCTCATTTACTCTTTCACACCTTCCCCTATTTTTGCCCTCTGATTAGAGTCCTAATTTCTCCTCTTTTTCCGCTTCTGTCCTTGTCGAATTCTTGTTTGATGTTTGCTGTTCTGTGTCCTTGTTCCCCCTGTCGTGTTTTTTGCCTTCTTCAGATGCTGCGTGTGAGCAGGGTCTAAGTCAGCTACGGCCTGCCTTCCTGTAGCGACCTGCAGTCTGTGGTCGCGTCTCCAGTCGTTCCTCTCTACTGACGAGAGGATTTCAGTTTCCTGTTTTGGATTTACCTTTGTTATATTCCAGGAGTATCATTATTTGTTTAAGACTGGAATAAAGACTCTGTTTCTATTACGTCGCTTTTGGTCTCATTCACCAGCAAACAGTTACATGAAGAGTTACTAAGCCCCAGGGTTAATGATGTCAGTCATTGAGTTACATGAAGAGTTACTAAGCCCAGGGTTAATGATGTCCATCATTGAGTACTATGAAGAGTTACTAAGCCCCAGGGTTAATGATGTCGTCGAGTCATTGAGTTACAATTAATGAGTTACTAAGCCCCAGGGTTAATGATGTCCAGTCATTGAGTTACAGAAGAGTAACTAAGCCCAGGGTTAATGATGTCCAGTCATTGAGTTTACATGAAGAGTTACTAAAGCACCCAGGGTTAATGATGTCCAGTCATTGAGTTACATTAAGAGTTACTAAGCCCCAGGGTTTATGATCCAGTCATTGAGTTACATTAAGAGTTACTAAGCCCCAGGGTAATGATGTCCAGTCATTGAGTTACATAAGAGTTACTAAGCCCCAGGGTTAATGATTCCAGTCATTGAGTTACATGAAAGTTACTAGCCCCAGTGTTAATGATGTCTCTGAACATTGAGTACTACCCAGTTTGAGCTATTTGATACATGAAGAGTACTAAGCCCAAGGTTAATGATGTCCAGTCATTGATTACATTAAGAGTTACTAAAGGCCCGGATTAATGATGTAGTATATACACGTGGTATCGAGCCACTACAACCGTATATAACTGTGTCTGACAAAAAACATTCCTAACGTGGTAACCAGTTCATCAATAACAATATGCACCTTGAGGATTCTGTCGATATATATGCCCAATATAACACAGCCTTAAGCTCGTATCCCGGCACTCCGCGTTGCGTCAGCTGTAAGACATCCTTCAACCAGAGGTAATCCATATACAAACCCGTTGTTTGGTACCAAAACATTAACGCAACACCTGCTCTTTTCCAAGTACATAGACTGAACACGTGAAATCCAGGTGAAAGATATGATCCCGTTATTAATTCAATGTCAAATCCCCTCAATCAGTGTAGAATAAAGAGGAGGAGCAGGGTAAAGAAAGATCTTTAAGCATGAAGACAACTGCAGACATGGAATTGTGTATGTGTGTCATTCAGGGGTGAATGGGCAAGACAACTATTAAGTGCCGTGAACGGGGTATCGGTAGAAGTTGCCAGGGCACCTGGTTCGTGTCATGAACTGCAAACGCTGCGGTTTTTCCACACTCAACAGTTTCCCTGCGTTATCAAGAATGGTTCACCACCCAAAGGACATCCAGCCAACTTGACACAACTGTGGGAAGCATTGGAGTCAACATGGGCCAGCATCCCTGTGGAACGTTTTCAACACCTTGTAGAGTCCATGCCCTGACAAATTTAGTTTCTTTCTTCAGCAAATGACGGGGATGAGGGCCTGTACGGGTGTTTGGAGTAAATCCTTACCGTCCGACTCATTAAGGAAAAAATCTTTGTCCAGTTGGAGGTGAGTAATCGCTGTTCTGATATCCAGAAGCTCTTTTCGGTCATAAGAGACGATAGCAGCAACATTATGTACAAACTAAGTTACAAACGATGCGAAAAGACAAACAAAATAGCACAGTTGATTAAGAGCCAGTAAAATGGCAGCCATCTTAAAGGATATTTTTGTAGGGGTTGATACGTTTTTCGTAAGGGAAAATCAAGTCTGACATTTGAAAGTGGAAATGACAAACTTCGGTAGTCTTTTTACATTTCAAAGTTTGAAATGTCCTGCCTTGCAGGAAAGTTATCCTGCAACAGGGTGATCAAACGAAGATACTACTTCTGTATAACATCCACTAACATCCACTGCAATAATCTCAAAATAAATACAGTTAATTATCAATGAGAGAACAGGAAACGGACAAAGTAGTTTCCAACAAAATGGTTATTTGAACTGTGGTTTAACATTATAAAGTACCTTGTCTGGGTAAAAATATTATATCCTCGGGAACAAACGGAACCACTGACCAACGATTCAGAAATATAATCATGCAGTACTGTGGTTTGCATTATTTAAAGGGGAATTTCACCCTGGGGAAATCTGCGCTTGTTTTCATCATATCCGAGGCATTTCTAGGTCAGTGAGATGTGTTTCAGACATTACTGGCCAGGAGGAAGGAAGGTCTGGGCTTTGTGCGCTGAATGATATATGACAGCTTCCAATTGTATTGATGGGGGGGGAGCTAGCTCTGAAAATAAATGTAATCCTGCTTTGTGACACTCTATGGTATATTGATCACACTATAAGGCTCTATGTTAAACTGATCACACTATAAGGCTCTATGTTATACTGATCACACTATAAGGCTCTATGTGAGACCGATCATCACTAAAAGGCTCTAATGGTTATACTGATCACACTAGTAAGGCTCTATGTTAAACTGATCACACTATAAGGCTCTATGTTATACTGATCACACTATAAGGCTCTATGTTAAACTGATCACACTATAAGGCTCTATGTTATATTGATCGTACTGCACGTTTTTGTGGATGTAGATGTGGTTGTCCTTGTTCAGTACAGCCATTGGACGTCTTTCAGCGATGGCCCTATCGACGGACTCATTGCTAAATATACAAGCAGATTATTTTTTCCCAGTCTCTAAGACTACAACTTGTGTTGGGTGGTACTTCATGCTCTGGCCCACACCCCCAAGGTGGGCTTTTTTGAAAACTGAAAGAACTAGCCAGACGCAATGCTTTCAAGTGATTCCTCTCATCAACATGAATTTGACCATTGAGCTTTTTTTTWAAATGTTTTATTAGCTACATGGTGACATTCAACCATACATGTTTCTACCGGAATACAGCGAAAGGGTATTGGAAACAAAGAGTTGGATTCTGCTAACGTTAGAAGCTCAGCTACAGCCGATGCCAGCACCGAGAGGGTAAATGACAAATATGGTGCCTTTTAAGTAAGCAATTTTTCCTGCGAGCCACCTAGCTAGCTAGCTAACTTTAGTTTATCTACTGAAACCCATATAGAATATTGCTCGCTAACATACTACTGTGTTACAGTGGGGGAAACTCTAATATTTTTATGTTTGCTAACTTAGCTATGTATCTAGCTAGTTAGGTAGCTAAGTTTGCAGATCTTTTGTATGTCGATTGTAAAACCTCTTCTCTTTTTAGTCATATATATTGCTACTAAACAGCAAGCCACAAAATTACAACCAGCAAACTAAAGCTAGGTTTGCCAGCAAAGATTAGCACATGCCTGGAGTTGGCTAGCTAGTTAGCCTGGTATCTGCTAACTTATGCGCTACGCCTCGAGATTGTAACTTGTTAGCAAACATGTGTAACATCGGCAACTAAATAATTGTATTAGCTAGCTATGTAACATTATTGAAGAGGAAATGCTTCCGGCGGGGTCCGATCCAGACCATGATGCAAGATAGGATTCCAAACAGATGTGAAAAACAAGTATTCGTATATCCAGCCAGCTACTGTTGACTAACCCCATTCCGTACAAATTAGCGTAACCGCGGCATTCAAACGAGGCTGCAATGAAAACTAATGGGACTGTAGCGACCGTGTTGGCATCAAAATCTGGGGTGTGAACTACGTTTCTATCCAATCGTTGATTGACATGGTAATGGCCCAATAGTATTGGAGAAAAGTTGAAAAAAACGGACCCCTCTGACGCTGTACGTTAAATTGTGACGTGTCATGACGTAACGCACAGCATGCATAATGCAACTCATTCTGTGTTGCACAGCCTCTCTCCACCAGGTGTAGCGCTTCTCTTGCAGTTTAAAAACAAGAACGGACAGGGACAGGGTAAGGGGGGATAGCTAGTCAATTGTACAACTGAATGCATTCACTGTTTTGCGTCATCACTGCAAGCCATCATGACTCTCAAAATCCGTGACAGCCGCTGTTTACTTCTGAAGATAACTTTAGCGCCGCCCTAAAAACTTGATTCAAATTCGACACAAACCTTCAAATAGGTATGTAATGGCACATTATATATACTCTTTGTAGTGTTTAATTGACATTTTAGACTGACACGTTGGACAGATCTGGTGAAAAATGCCGTTTCCCCACACAGKWTATCTCCCCCTTTCCCGATCACGCAGTAGGTTTCGCTTCCSCACCCAACATGTTTTAAAAGACCTGACGGAGCTCATTGCCTTCTTCAATCATGTAGGGACGGACAGCATGAAGGTCTCGTCATTGATTTTGCTGGAAAGGGGAGAAATTGTGCTTTACAATGGTATTCATATTACAGTTGACCTGGAAGTATTATGTTTTTTGGGGGGGGGGGCGCTAAATTAAGGTCATGTAGCGATGTACACAAGTGCGTTCGCTAACTATAGCTAGCTAAGTTTACTAGCAAACAGTGAGGAGAAACAATTTACTGTTGCAAATGTTATTATAAAAAAATATTTGTGTCTGAAAATAAAGGAGAGCCGCACACTCTAGGAGCTCAGATGCAAACATGTAATATCCAAACGTTTCGACAGGCAAGCTGTCTTCATCAGGGTATAATCACAAACACTGCGGGATGACTCGTTTATATAGTGTCAAAAGACACACAGGTGTCTGTAATCATGGCCAAYAGTGGCCTAATATCATTGGTTAATTCTCAAATATTAAAATGGCATACAAAGAACAGCATACAAAAAACTAATGGATAGCATACGATCATAGATTCATTTTAGACTACACAAGCTTACAAACAATTACAATGGCAAAGTCACAATAATCACAAGAATGGCTTCAGATCAAAGTCTGCCTACCTACCTAGGTGCAAACATTGAGGGTTATGCCATATTTCTTTCTATTAGGCTAGATATTGTTGTAAATGTAATCTCTGTGCCTGTGCACATGTATGCATGTTCATCTAGTCTACCCAAAATGTTGATGTTATGCCAACAGTTCAACTGTCGTTCAAACTACAATAGAGTATAATTGTATTTCTTTTTGTTTTTATGGTAGAGACAATACCATGGTGCCATGGCTTCTTCCTGGAGTGGATTCTAGATACAGAAACAGAATTCCTTTGCTTCCGTTTCATTGTAGCAGAACTCTATCCCGTGAACTGTATCCCTGTTTTAGACATTATTATGGATTTCAAGCAGATGTCTCATGAGGAGCTGAATGCATGTTAATATAGTCTACACTAATGTTGTTACGCTGACAGTTTGATCAACACAACATTCCTCCCACAGCTTTGCAAGTATTCCCTGAGCTTTACTGCACTGATTATACTGTATTTTCTTACTGTATTTTCTTACTGTATTTTCTTACTGTATTTTTCTTTGTGAATGGCAATTTCATCATGACCAATAGTTCTCTTAGCTACAGAGTGTTACACCAGATAATGTTATTTAACCAAGTATCCATTAATTGGATCTACAGGATAGGTACTGTTTGGTGTAGCACAGAGAATTTTCTACCAACCTTAGCTGTCAAGCTCCCGCCTATTCCTCTCTTCGGATTGGTGGATACATCTTGTTATTATAATACTCCTCTGAATATTTGATGAGGGGTGTTTACGCCAATCACCTGCATTCAATAAAGAGAAATGCTATGCTACTAGCCTCACGTCATGAATATTTCATAGCCACTTCAGACAACTCCAATAGTGTTTTTTTTTCTCAAAGTTGTAGTGAAGTCACATGTCCTACTTATATCAGTYCATTACAAAARATGTCAAGCATTACAAAACMTGTATTGTCTTGGAGGGTTGAATACGTTTTTTCACACCTGCACTTTGAATTTGACAATGGTGCAATGAAGTGTTTTTTTGGTTCTTTCAAAGTGTTCTGCTTTTGAACGTTTGCTTTTTCAGTGTAGTTAACTTACTGTTTTGTATTTCATCTTTATATTTGAGTTAACTCACTTTTTTGTATTTACTCTTTATATTTTAGTTAAAGCTAATTGAAAAAAAATGGTAATCCGTTTCTAAAATGTAAATAAGTAAACTTACAGTTACATTTGAGTAATAGTAAATTACTATTTTTAAGTAAGGTGGACTTTGCTAAACTCAAACATTTAAAGTATTGCAACATCCGGCGCCGACAGAGATGGCCGCCTCGCTTCGCGTTCTCAGGAAACTATGCAGTATTTAGTTTTTGTATGCGTTATTTCTTACATTGTTACCCCAGGAAATCTTAAGTATTGTTACATACAGCCGGGAGGAACTATTGGATATAAGAGCAACGTCAACTCACCAACATTACAAACAGGAATACGACTTTCCCGAAGCGGATCCTCTGTTTGTTCCACCACCCAGGACAATGGATCGGATCCCAGCCGGCGACCCAAAACAACGGCGCCGCAGGAGGGGCAGAAGAAGCGGTCTTCTGGTCAGGCTCCGTAGACGGGCACATCGTGCACCGCTCCCGAGTTTACTACTCGCCAACATGCAGTCTCCTGACAACAATGTAGACAAAATCCGAGCACGGTTTGCCTTCCAGAGAGACAGGGATTGCAACGTTCTTTGTTTCACGGAAACGTGGCTCACTCGAGACACACTATCGGAGTCGGTTCAGCCACCCGGTTTCTTCACGCATCGTGCCGACAGAAACAAACATCTCTCTGGTAAGAAGAAGGGCGGGGGTGTATGCCTTATGATTAACGACTCATGGTGTAATCATAACAACATACAGGAACTCAAGTCCTTTTGCTCACCTGACCTAGAATTCCTTACAATCAAATGTCGACCGCGTTATCTACCAAGAGAATTCTCTTCGATTATAATCACAGCCGTATATATCCCCCCCAAACAGACACATCGATGGCCCTGAATGAACTTCATTGGACTCTATGTAAACTGGAAACCACATATCCTGAGGCTGCATTCATTGTAGCTGGGGATTTTAACAAGGCTAATCTGAAACAAGACTCCCTAAATTTTATCAGCATATCGAATGCGCTACCCGGGCGGAAAAAATCCTGGACCATTGCTACTCTAACTTCCACAATGCATACAAAGCCCTGCCCCGCCCTCCTTTCGGAAAATCTGACCACGACTCCATTTTGTTGCTCCCAGCCTATAGACAGAAACTAAAACAGGAAGCGCCCGTGCTCAGGTCTGTTCAACGCTGGTCCGACCAATCTGATTCCACGCTTCAAGATTGCTTCGATCACGTTGACTGGGATATGTTCCGCATAGCGTCGGACAACAACATTGATGAATACGCTGATACGCTGATACGCTGATGAGCGAGTTTATTAGCAAGTGCATCGGTGATGTTGTACCCACAGCAACTATTAAAACCTTCCCCAACCAGAAACCGTGGATTGATGGCAGCATTCGTGCAAAACTGAAAGCGCGAACTACTGATTTTAATCAGGTCAAGGCGACCGGAAACATGACCAAATACAAACAGTATAGCTATTCCCAGACCAGCTGGCTGGTGTGTTTACGGACATATTCAATCAATCCTTATCCAAGTCTGCTGTTCCCAAATGCTTCAAGAGGGCCACCATTGTTCCTGTTCCCAAGAAATCTAAGGTAACTGAGCTAAATGACTATCGCCCCGTAGCACTCACCTCCGTCATCATGAAGTGCTTTGAGAGACTAGTCAAGGATCATATCACCTCCATCCTACCTGACACCCTAGACCCACTCCAATTTGCTTACCGCCCCAATAGGTCCACAGACAACGCAATCACAATCACACTGCACACTTCCCTAACCCACCTGGACAAGAGGACAAGAGGAATGCTGTTCATCGACTACAGCTCAGCATTTAACACCACAGTACCCTCCAAACTCGTCATTAAGCTCAAGACCCTGGGTCTCGACCCCGCCCAGTGCAACTGGGTACTGGACTTCCTGACGGGCTGCCCCCAGGTGTGGAGGGTAGGAAACAACATCTCCACCCCGCTGATCCTCAACACTGGGGCCCCACAAGGGTGCGTTCTCAGCCCTCTCCTGTACTCCCTGTTCACCCATGACTGCGTGGCCATGCACGCCTCCAACTCAATCATCAAGCTTGCAGACGACACTACAGTGGTAGGCTTGATTACCAACAACGATGAGACGGCCTACTGGGAGGAGGTGAGGGCCCTCGGAGTGTGGTGTCAGGAAAATAACCTCACACTCAACGTCAACAAAACAAAGGAGATGATCGTGGACTTCAGGAAATAGCAGAGGGTGCATCCCCCCTATCCACATCGACGGGACAGTAGTGGAGAAGGTGGAAAGTTTTAAGTTCCTCGGTGTACACATCACGGACAAACTGAAATGGTCCACCCACACAGACAGCGTGGTGAAGAAGGCGCAACAGCGCCTGTTTACATGGCTGTTTACATGGCTGTGTTTACACAAGCAGCCCAATCTGATATTTTTTTCACTAATTTGTCTTTTGACAAATCAGATCAGTTCTGAAAACGATCTGATGTGATTAAGCCAATTAGTGGGAAAAATAACAGAATTGGGCTGCCAGTGTGGCTCAGCATAAGAGCATGAAGGACAGAGGTTTCCAACCCTGTTCTTGGAGAGCTACCCTCCTGTAGGTGTTTGCTTTAACCCCAGTTCTAACTAACCTGGTTCAGTTTATCAAGCAGGCAATTATTAGAATCAGGTGTGCTAGATTAGGGTTGGGGGGAAAACCTACAGGACAGTAGCTCTCCAAGAACAGGGTTGGTGTGAAAACCTACAGGACAGTAGCCTTTCAGGAACAAGGTTGGAGTTAAAACCTACAGGACGGTAGCTCTCCAAGAACAGGGTTGAAGGGAAAACCTACAGGAGGGTATCTATCCAGGAACAGGGTTGGAGTGAAAACCTACAGGAGGGTATCTATCCAGGAACAGGGTTGGAGTGAAAACCTACAGGAGGGTGTCTATCCAAAAACAGGGTTGGAGTGAAAACCTACAGGACGATCTCTCTCCAGTGACAGGACTGTAGAACCACCTTCAAATAAATATGGATATTTTCTATCAATCTTCTAAATTTGTCTGCCTTTATGGATTCACAGAAGATATGTACCTAAGCTGTACAGGGCTCTGTAGCATCAAACAGATGCTAGACATTCAGATATCCAAAGAATGTTTATTTATCAAAATCTAAAATACAGGGGAGTTTACACTATTTAAAGTTAACTGAAGAGAACTAGCTATTCAACAAGAATGTTATATGGTAAAAGTAACATCCACATTGTTTTGTATGAACAGTGTAGTACAGTTCAGTGTGTCCGAGTGTGTCTCAGGTGTAGAAACACACTAGTGCAGAGAACTGTAGCTACATATTGTTAAAACAGATCATGTGATTTACCCAAAGATTGAGAGAAGACTTGAAATAGACAAGATGTCAGCGTACACATTGTTGGATTACTTCATTATTTTAACAACAGATCATTTTCTAAATTCAAACTGACCCCGTGTAACTGGACGTGGACATTTTACGAGACTCCTGTTTCCCCGAATTGTGTACGAAGACGGCATTGTCCGCTGTTCCGCTGTGTGGACAACGCATCCCATTGTTAGGGTGAAGACATAACCATCTTGTCATTATGTCCAGTATCTCTGGTAGGGACTTAGCCCTGTCCACAGCACGGGAGATAAGGAGGAGTAGTCTTTCTACAGGTTATTCCAACAGATTTATGGGGGGATATTTTCTAAATGAACTCAGGCTGAAGATGTGAAATGAAGGGAATTCAACTATTCATACATGTGCACACAAAGTGATTTGTGTTGAGTTCAACCGGAAACTAATGTGCAAGCTTGAAAAAGATCAAGTACAAAGTAGCTTTAGCCCCTGTAAATTACAACTACAACTAATAACATGGGGGGTGAGGGGAAGAGATTTGACACTACACATGAACATAGCAGAACACTCAACATCCTGATTGCGTTATGTGCGCGATTACAACAATCACTGTCTCATTATATGGGGTCAATGCAAGTTTCCGCCCTTTCATTTAGAGGTTCACAGTAGGTCCAAACCACAATAGAGAACACAGCAGAGTCTATAGGCCTAACACTTGTGAGAGTGTACAGGCCTAGTACCTGTGAGAGTCTATAGGCCTAGTACCTGTGAGAGGGAATTGGCCTAACACCAGTGAGAGTCTGTAGGCCTAACACCTGTTAGAGTTTGTAGGCCTTGTACCTGTGAGAGTCTATAGGCCTAACACCTGTGAGAGACTATAGGCCTAGTACCTGTGAGAGAGTATAGGCCTAGTACCAATGAGAGTCTATAGGCCTAGTACCTGTGAGAGTCTATAGGCCTAGCACCCGTGAGAGTGTATAGGCCTAGTACCTGTGAGAGTCTATAGGCCTAGTACCTGTGAGAGTGTATAGGCCTAGTACCCGTGAGAGTGTATAGGCCTAGTACCCGGTGAGAGTGTATAGGCCTAGTACCTGTGAGAGTGTTATAGGCCTAGTACCTGTGAGAGTCTATAGGCCTAGTACCTGTGAGAGTTATAGGCACTAGTACCTGTGACGAGTATGTATAGTCTAGCCACCCATGAGAGTCTATAGGCCTAGTACCTGTGAGAGTCTATGGCCTAGTACCTGTGAGAGTGTATGGGCCTAGCACCCGTGAGAGTCTATAGGCCTAGTACCTGATGAGAGTGTATAGCCTAGCACCAATGAGAGTCTATAGGCCTAGTACCTGTGAGAGTCTATAGCCTAGTAACCCGTGAGAGTCTTAGTGCCTCACCCGTGAGTGTATAGGCCTAGTACCCGTGAGATCTATAGGCCTAGTACCTGTGAGAGTGTATAGGCCTAGCACCAATGAGAGTCTATAGGCCTAGTACCTGTGAGAGTCTATAGGCCTAGTACCTGTGAGAGTGTATAGGCCTAGCACCCGTGAGAGTCTATAGGCCTAGTACCTGTGAGAGTGTATAGGCCTAGCACCAATGAGAGTCTATAGGCCTAGTACCTGTGAGAGTCTATAGGCNTGAGAGTCTATAGGCCTAGTACCTGTGAGAGTCTATAGGCCTAGTACCCGTGAGAGTCTATAGGCCTAGCCCCCGTGAGAGTGTGTTATCCTAGTACCTGTGAGAGTCTATAGGCCTAACACCTGTGAGAGTCTATAGGCCTAGTACCTGTGAGGGTGTGTGTGAAAGAGAAAGAGAGTGTGCACGTGTCAGTCACCCCACTGACTGTTTCCATCATCGCTACAATTGTAAAGAATAGTTTGTGCCAATAGTGCCCTGAGATATACAGTAGTGTTACGAGAAGTGTGACAAACAAACACAACAAAACAAAGGCAAAGTCTTCTCATGCTTTGTTGATTTCAAAAAAGCTTTCGACTCAATTTGTCACGAGGGCCTGCTATACAAATTGATGGTTAAAATGGGCAAAAAACACACACATTTCTTTCCGAAAGGCCATGGGGTGAGACAGGGAAGTCAAATGTCTACTGTTTGCTGATAATCTGGTGCTTCTGTCACCAACCAAGGAGGGCCTACAGAAGCACCTAGATCTTCTGCACAGATTCTGTCAGACCTGGGCCCTGACAGTAAATCTCAGTAAGACAAAAATAATGGTGTTCCAAAAAAGGTCCATTTGCCAGGACCACGAATACAAATTCCATKTAGACACCATTGCCCTAGAGCACACAAAAAACTATTGTCACGACTTCCGCCGAGGTCGGTCCCTCACCTTGTTCGGGCGGCGTTCGGCGGTTGACGTCACCGGTCTTCTAGCCATCGCCGATCCACCTTTCATTTTCCATTTGTTTTGTCTTGTTTTCCCGCACACCTGGTTTGCATTCCCTCATTACTCATCTTGCATATAACCCTCTGTTTCCCCCCATGTCTGTGTGTGGAATTGTTATATGTAAATGTATGTGTACTCCAGGCTGGTTTGCGCCGGGTTATTGTAACCCGTGTGTGTTTAGTTTTCTGAGTGCCGTGTTTTGTTCGCCTCAATAAAGGGCTCCTTTTGCTACCCATTTCTGCTTTCCTGTGCCTGACTTCCCTGCAGCCAGTTACGCACTCCATTACAACTATACATACCTCGGCCTAAACATTAGAGTCACATGTAACTTCCACAAAGCTGTAAACGATCTGAGAGACAAGGCAAGAAGGGCCCTCTATGCCATCAAAAGGAGCATAAAATTTGACATACCAATTAGGATCTGGCAAAAAATACTTCAATCAGTTATAGAACCCATTGCCCTTTATGGTTGTGAGGTCTGGGGTCTGCTCACCAACCAAGAATTCACAAAATGGGACAAACACCAAATTGAGACTCTACATGCAGAATTCTGCAAAAATATCCTTAGAGTACAACGTCAAACACCAAATAATGCATGCAGAGCAGAATTAGGCTAATATCCGCTAATGATCAGAATCCAGAAAAGAGACGTTAAATTCTACAACCACCTAAAAGGAAGTGATTCCCAAACCTTCCATAACAAAGCCATCACCTACAGAGAGATGAACCTGGAGAAGAGCCCCCTAAGCAAGCTGGTCCTGGGGCTCTGTTCACAAACACAAACAGACCCCACAGAACCCGAGGACAGCAACACAATTAGACCCAACCAAATCATGAGAAAACAAAAAGATAATTACTTGATCCATTGGAAAGAATTACAAAAAAACTGAGCAAACTAGAATGCTATTTGGCCCTAAAAAGAGAGTACACTGTGGCACAATACGTGACCACTGTGACAGACCCAAAATTAAAGAAATCTTTGACTATGTACAGACTTAGTGGGCATAGCCATGCAAGAGAAGACAGGCTATGTGCACACTGCCCACAAAATGAGGTGGGAACTGAGCTGCACTTCCTAACCTACTGCCAAATTTTTTACCATATTAGAGACACAAATTTCCCTCAGATTACACAGATCCACAAAGAATTCAGAAACAAATCCAATTTTGATAAACTCCCATATGTATTGGGTGAAATACCACAGTGTGCKATCACAGCAGCAATATCTGTGACCTGTTGCCACAAGAAAAGGACAACCAGTGAAGAACAAACACCATTGTAAATAAAACCTATATTTATGTTTATTAATTTTCCCTTTTGTACTTTAACCATTTGCACATCATTACAACACTGTGTATAGACATAATATGATATTTTAAATGTCTTTAATATTTTGGAGTGTAATGTTTACTGTTTAATTTGTATTGTTTAATTCACTTTTGCTTTTTATCTATTTCACTTGCTTTGGCAATAATAACATATGTTTCACATGCCAATGAAGCCCCTTGAGTTGAGAGCACTTCAAACTGAAGCTCGCAGCATCACTACAGCTGAAGCATCAATACACTAGCATCAAATATACAACTAGCATCACTACACAGCATCAATACACTAGCATCAATAACACTAGCATCACTACACTAGCATCAATAGACACCAGCACAATAGACACCAGCACCAATAGAACACTAGCACCAATAGACACTAGCACCAATATACACCAGCACCAATAGACACCAGCACCATATACACCAAAGCCCAACATATACACCAGCACCAATAGATACAACCCAAATAGACACCAGCACCAAATATACACCAGCACCAATAGACACCAGCAACCAATATACAGCTAGCACCAAATAGACACTAGCATCAATAGACACCAGCACAATAGACACTAGCATCAATAGACACTAGCACCAATAGACACCAGCACCAATATACACCAGCACCAATAGAACACCAGCACCAATATACACCAGCACCAATAGACACCAGCACCAATAGACACTAGCACCAATATACCACTAGCACCAATATACACTAGCACCAATAGGACACCAGCACCAATATACACTAGCACCAATAGACACTAGCACCAATAGACACCAGCACCAATAGACACCAAGCACCAATAGACACTAGCATCAATAGACACTAAGCACCAATAGACCACTAGCACCAATATACCAGCACCAATAGACACCAGCACCAATATACACCAGCACATATACAACCAGCACCAATAAGATACCAGCACCAATAGACACAGCACCATATACACCAGCACCAAATAGACACAGCACCAATATACACTAGCACCAATAGACACTGACACAATAGACACAGCACCAATAGACACTAGCATCAATAGACACTAGCACCAATAGACACCCAGCACCAATATACAACCAGCACCAATAGAACACCAGCACCATAACACCAGCACCAATAGACACCAGCACCAATAAGACACTAGCACCAATATACACTAGCACCAATTACAAGCACAATAGACACCAGCACCAAATATACACTAGCACCAATAGACACTAGCACCAATAGACACCAGCCACCAATAGACACCAGCACCAAATAGACCAGCACCAATAGACACTAGCACCAATAGATACTAGCACCAATAGACACCAGCACATAGACACCAGCACCAATAGACACTAGCACCATATACACTAGCACCAATAGACACCAGCACCAATATACACTAGCACCAATAGACACCAGCAACCAATAGACACCGAGCAACCAATAGACACCAGCACCAATAGACACCAGCACCAATAGACACAGCACCAATAGATACTAGCATCAATAGACACCAGCACAAATAGACAACTAGCACCAATATACACGCAGCACAAATATACACCAGCACCAATAGACACCAGCACCAATATACACCAGCATCAATAGACACCAGCACCAATAGACACTAGCATCAAATAGACAACTAGCACCAATTAACACTAGCACCAAAATATACACCAGCACCAATAGACACCAGCAACCAATATACACCAGCACCAATAGACACCAGCACCAATATACACTAGCACCAATAGACACTAGCAATCAATAGACACCAAGCACCAATAGACACTAGCATCAATAGACCACTAGCACCAATAGACACCAAGCACCAATATACACCAGCACCAATAGACACCAGCACCAATATACACCAGCACCAATTAGACACCACACAATAGACACTAGCACCAATATACAACTAGCACCAATATACACTAGCACCAATAGACACCAGCACCAATATACAACTAGCACCAAATAGACACTAGCACCAATAGACACCAAGCAGCCAATAGAACACCAGCACCAATAGACACGCAGCACCAATAGACACTAGCACCAATAGATACTAGCACCAATAAGACACCAGCACCAATAGACACCAGCACCAATAGACACTAGCACCAAATATACACTAGCACCAATAGATCACCAGC
>NW_019942837.1:240760-249764 GCF_002910315.2 Salvelinus sp. IW2-2015
GCATCCAATAGACCATACACTAGCACCAATAGACCACCAGCACCAATAGACACCAGCACCAAATAGATACTAGCACCAATAGACACCAGCACCAATAGGACACTAGCACCAATAGACACCAGCACCAATAAGACACTAGCACCAATAGACACCAGCACCAAAGATACTAGCCCCCAATAGACACTAGCACCAATATACTTAGCACCAATAGACACCAGCACCAATAGACCACTAGCCCCAATAGACACTAGGCACCTAATATACTTAGCCCAATAGACACCAGCACCAATAGAACACTAGCACCAATAGAAGCACCAGCACCAATAGACACCAGCACCAATAGATACTAGCACCAATAGACACCAGCACCAATAGACACTGCACCAATAGACACCAGCACCAATAGATACTAGCACCAATAGACACCAAGCACCAATAGACACTAGCCAATAGACACCAGCACCAATAGCACACACTAGCACCACATAGCACCAGCACCAATATACACCTAGCACCAATATTACACCTAGCACCAATAGACACCACACCAATATAACACTAGCACCAATATACACTAGCACCAATAGACACCAGCACCAAAGACACCAGCACCAATAGACACTAGCACCAATATACACAGCACCAATAACACTAGCACATCAATAGACACCAGCCACCAATAGAATAGCACCAATAGACACTAGCACCATATACACTAGCACCAATACACCAGCACCAATAGACACCGCACCAATAGACACTAGCACCAATATACACTAGCACAATAGACACCAGCACCAATAGACACTAGCACCAATAGACACTAGCACCAATAGACACCAGCACCAATAGACACCAGCACCAATATACACTAGCACCAATAGACACCATCATGACTACGCAAGCAGCAATAGATCATTGTTAAAGATCTGAAGCCGTGCCTTCAGCGTACGACTATCTACGAACCCATCGCAGAACTGTTTTGGATGAATTCATAGGTGTCGGTGAGTTCCTTCGGGTATCGTAGGGCGTAGAAGACCATACCTAACAAAACAATGAATCCCTCAGCGAGAGAGGAGAGGTTGTTCTCCACAACTTCACCCTGCAGGACAATGGTGATCAACGGGGTTGTCATGGCTACCGCTGCATCTCCCACATCTGAATCTTCCAACAGGAAAATAACAGTCAGAAAACATTTAAATTAGCACATCATACAGACATTTCACCAAATATACTAGTGATTAGGTATATATTTTCTTGCCATAAAAAATACTTTAAAGTACTATTTAAGTAGATTTTTTTGGTTATCTGTACTTTACTACTTATATTTTTCGTAACTTATACTTTTACTCCACTACATTCCTAAATAAAATAATGTAGTTTTTACTCCTTACATTTTCCCTGATACCCGAAAGTACTCGTTACATTTTGAATGCTTAGCGGCACAGGAAAATGGTCTAATTCACAGACTTAAAGATAAAATCCCTGGTCATCCCTACTGCATCTGATCTGGCAGACTCACTAAACACAAATGCTTTGTTGGAGTGTGCCCCCTGGCTATCCGTACATTTTTAAAACAAGAAAATTGTGCCGTTTAGTTTGCTTAATATAAGGAATTTGCAATTATTTATAATTGTACTTTTACTTTTGATACTTAAGTCTATTTCAGCAATTACATTTACTTTTGATACTTAAGTATCTTTAAAACCAAATACTTTTAGACTTTTACTCAAGTAGTATTTTACTGGGTGAATTTCACTTTTACTTGAATCCTTTTCTATTAAGGTATCTTTACTTTTACTCAAGTAGTATTTTTTATTTTATTATTTATACTTTACTTTGAGTAATTAAGTATATTTAAAACCAAATAGTTTTAGACTTTTACTCAAGTAGGATTTTACTGGGTGACTTTTACTTGAGTCATTTTCTATTAAGGTATCTATACTTTTACTCAAGTATGACGATTAGGTACTTTTTCCACCACTGCTTCTAGACTTGTGGACATTTATGGACGAGTACACATTGGTATAATAATAGCAATTCTTAAATGTATATTTTACTGTCTCGTGGTTCTTTAAGTGCCCCCTTATGTGACTGAAGAGAGTTGCATCGGAATATGGTTGCTTGAAGGCACACAAGGGACAAATAAGATGCTCCTGACCGGTACCAACACTGGTCTGCTTAGTGTGAAACCGTAACAGATACATTGTGAGGGAATTGGTTGACTGGAATGGGAAGATACAATCATTTTAAAGACACGGAAGTGGACTGGCCCTAGAGAAATGTCTATGCTGCAAACACATTTGTTTCAGCAATACTGTCCTGTAGTGAGATGAGGTGGCACACAACTTACAGTCCCAACCCATCCTTCAATGGCTCTGTCAGAACAACACAAGGAAACATACAAACAATAGCTAAAATGGGAAATAATTCATATTTTAAATAGTTAAATAAAGGTTACATTTAACATTTTAATTTAAATACACACACAAAATCATTGTTTACAGTGGAGCATTTCTCTAGCATTACCTTTAGTCACTTGGTAGCTGGGCCCAGCCATGTTGTTGAAGTAATGTAAAAGTGGAGTGGTTTTAAATTTGACAATAATCAGAACCAACCAATTTAACTTCTTATGGCTACAGGGCCAGTATTGAGTAGCTTGGATGAAAGGTGCCCAGAGGTGCACAGAAAAAACTTCCTGCTCCTCAGTCGCAGTTGCTAATATATGCATATTATTAGTAGATTTGGATAGAAAACACTCTGACGTTTCTAAAACTGTTTGAATGATGTCTGTGAGTATAACAGAACTCATATGGCAGGCAAAAACCTGAGAAGAAATCCAAACAGGAAGTGGGAAATCTGAGGTTGGTCGTTTTTTCAACTTATCGCCTATCGAATACACAGTGGGATATGGGTCAGTTTGCACTTCCTACGGCTTCCACTAGATGTCAACAGTCTGTAGAACGTTGTCTGATGCTTTCTATGTGAAGGGGGGCCGAAGAGAGACGGGGTTGAGTAGGTCTATCATGACCTGACCATGCTTTCACCATGCGCATTCACATGAGAGGGAGCTCTGTTCCATCGCTCATCTGAAGACAATGAAATTCTCTGGTTGGAACTTTTATAAAGATTTATGTTAAAAACATCCTAAAGATTGATTAAATACATCGTTTGACATGTTTCTACTGGCTGTTACGGAACTTTTTGACATTTCTCTACTTTTAGTGAACGCACTTCCTGACTTTGGATTTGTTAACCAAACACGCTAACAAAAATAGCTATTTGGACATAAATGATGGACATTACCGAACAAAACAAACATTTCTTGTGGAAGTGGGAGTCCTGGGAGTGCATTCCGATGAAGATCAGCAAGGTAAGTGAAGTTTATAATGCTATTTATAACTTTTGTTGACTCCACAATTTGGCGGGTAACTGTATGGATTCCTTTTGTGGCTGAACACTGTTCTCAGATTATTGAATATTGTGCCTTTTGCCGTAAAGCTTTTTGAAATCTGACACAGCGGTTGCATTAAGAACAAGTGTATCTTTAATTCTATGTAAAACATGTCTCTTTCATCAAAGTTTATGATGAGTATTTCTGTTATTTGATGTGGCTTTGCAATTTCTCCGGATATTTTGAGGGCATTTCTGAATGGCGCCAATGTAAACGAGGTTTTTGGATATAAATATGAACTGTATCGAAACAAAACTATATTAATTGTGTAACATGAAGTCCTATGAGTGTCATCTGATGAAGATCATCAAAGGTTAGTGATTAATTTTATATCTATTTCTGCTTTTTGTGACTCCT
This sequence comes from Salvelinus sp. IW2-2015, assembly GCF_002910315.2. NCBI lineage: Eukaryota > Metazoa > Chordata > Actinopteri > Salmoniformes > Salmonidae > Salvelinus > Salvelinus sp. IW2-2015. The sequence continues at coordinate 244,572 of NW_019942837.1, forward strand.
GTCTTTGGCTGGAAAAATGGCTGTGTTTTTCTGTGATTTTGCGGTGACCTAACATAATCGTTTGTGGTGCTTTCGCTGAAAAGCCTTTTTGAAATCGGACACTGTTGTGGGATTAACAAGAAGTGTATCTTTAAAATGGTGTGAAATACTTGTARGTTTGAGCAATTTTAATTATGAGATTTCTGTTGTTTGAATTTGGCACTTTCACTGGCTGTTGTCATATCAATCCCGTTAACGGGTTTGCAGCCATAAGAAGTTGTTAACTCTTGTCATAATTACCCCTATTGACTATCAAACAATGAGCTTACATTTGTCATGCCCAAACATTTAGAACAATTTCACATTTCTAAGAATGGCACTGACTACATTGTATCATGGAAGCAGAACATTGACAGGCTTTCTCTGCAACATGCATGCATATGTTAAGACAGCACACACACAAACCACAGCCACTTTACTAATTCATGCACTTTGTTACTAGCTAGATAGCTAGCTAACTTTGCTAATTAGCTTGTTCTAATTAAAATCTGAAACTTTCATTTTGTCTTACTACCCAGCTATCTTTTTAACATTTTTTTTATTTAACTTGGCAAGTCAGTTAAGAACAAATTCTTATTTACAATGACAGCCTACCCCAGACAAACCCGGATGACACAGGGCCAATTATGCGCCGCCCTATGGCTGAATGTGATACAGCCTGGATTCGAACAAAGTACTGCAGTGTCACCTCTTGCATTGAGATGCAGTGTCTTAGACCACAGCGCCACTAACATTAGCTAGCTAACCACCTCGAGAAGCTAGCTAACTGGATAAAATAATTGTCTTCAAACCTCATGGAAAAGAATGATAAAGCCAGCGCAGTGGCCACGTTTAAGTAATAAATTACTGAACCAATTTAGCTGCACTGGCAGGTGAATATTAACTAGCTATCTAGCCTAGCGAATAGATGTGTTTTTGAAGCCATGATTCAGAAATAACCATATATTAAAACAATTGACAACCTCTATGACGTATTCTATAGTTAAGCAGGATTTTTCTTTAGTTGTTACATACATAAACTGCACTGTCCAGTGCAGGTCCTTTCTCTCTTCTATGAGATTAAACAGGACCTCTATGAGATTAGACAGGTCCTCTATGAGATTAAACAGGTCCTCTATTAGATTAAACAGGTCCTCTATTAGATTAAACAGGTCCTATATTAGATTTAACAGGTCCTCTATTAGATTTAACAGGTCCTCAAGTCACTCACCAACAGCCAAGGCAAATCAACTGGACTTTTTCTAGACTCAAAAAACAATATCACAAGCCTCCTTAATTTAAACCATGTTATGCTATTCATGTCAGTAATAAAATGAAAGTTCTGTGCGCTCAAATTAAATAAATGTTAATCCCACAAAAGTGTCAATTTAGCACAACTACTTCACCAACATTGTGTTTCCCTCAATCAAATAAATCTGTGTATTTAGCTGTCTGGGTTTACAGTGTAGTAGCCCTTTGCAGGGGCTTTTTGTAGACAGTCGTGAAGAGGGCACGACAAAGCCTACTCCTCCTCAGGAAACTAAAAAGATTTGGCATGGGTCCTGAGATCCTCAGAAGGTTCTACAGCTGCATCATCGAGAGCATCCTGACTGGTTGCATCACTGCCTGGTATGGCAATTGCTCTGCCTCCGACCGCAAGGCACTTCAGAGGGTAGTGCGTACGGCCCAGTACATCACTGGGGCAAAGCCTCCTGCCATCCAGGACCTCTACACCTCTACAGGTGTCAGAGGAAGGCCCTAAAAATTCCCGGCCTCAGGCCGGTTAGCCCTCTCTTAATGACTAATGACTTGAAGTGCCCTAATCACTATGTAAATTACAACGATTCGTTTAGAGATAATCTAATTTGATAAAGCCAGGCGCTTATCTAAAAGATGAGAAAGTCTATACATAGTTCGTCCGAGGTGAAAGGTTGGGGTTGGAAAATTCTGGAAACTTTACCAAAATGCACAGTTTTACTGTATCGGTTGGAGGATTCCCTGATTTCCTGTTTATCTCAAACATTACAATCTCCCAACAATGAGTAGAAGAGAGCTGGCTCCAGTAGATATGGAGGGTCTGCGGTCTGGTTGAACGCTTTAGTTAGGCCAGAGGCCCAGTCTGACATTCACTGTAATACTGTTTATGGCAAAGGCATGGCAGCACAAAAAAAAGTGAATATAAACTACATACAAATCCCAAAAGGACAACGGTCACTTTGAATACTTCAATGTTCTTAGTCCTCCGTGATTAATTAGGAACAACTAATCTCATCGAGGACCTGTTTTAATCTAATAGAAGACCTGTTTAATCTAATAGAGAACCTGTTTAATCTAATAAGAGACCTGTTTAATCTAATAAGAGAAACCTGCTTATTCTAATAGAGGACCTGTTAATCTCATAAGAGACCTGTTTAATCTCATAGAGGACCTGGTTAATCTCATAGAGGACCTGTTTAATTTATTATAGGACCTATTTAATCTCATAGAGGACCTGTTTAATCCATAGAGGACCTGTTAAATCTCATAGAGATCCCGTTTAATCTCATACAGGGCCTGCTTAATCTCATAGAGATCATGTTTAATCTCATCGAGGACCTGTTTAATCTCATAGAGGACCTGTTTAATCTCATAGAGGACCTTTAAATCTCATAGAGATCCCGTTTAATCTCATACAGGCCTGCTTAATCTCTTAGAGATCCTGTTTAATCTCATAGAGGACCTGTTTATTCTAAAGAGATCCGGTTAATCTAATAGAGGACCTGTTTAATCTCATAGAGACCTGTTTAATCTCATAGAGACCTGTTTAATCTCATAGAGGACCTGTTTAATTATTTATAGACCATTTTAATCTCATATAGGACCGTTTAATCTCATAGAGACCTGTTAAATCTCATAGAGATCCCGTTTAACTCTAACAGGGCCTGCTTAATCTATAGAGATCATGTTTAATCTCATCGAGGACCTGTTTAATCTCATAGAGGACCTGTTAACTCATAGAGGACCTGTTTAATTTTATATAGGACCTGTTTAATCTAAAGAGGACCTGTTTAATCTCATAGAGGACCTGTTAAATCTCATAGAGATCCCGTTTAATCTCATACAGGGCCTGCTTAATCTCATAGAAGACATGTTTAATCTCATAGAGGACCTGTCTAATCTCATGGAGGACTGTTATATCTCATGAGAACCTGTTTAATCCATAGAGACCTGTTTAATTTATTATAGGACCTGTTTAATCTAATAGAGGTCCTGTTTAATCTCATAGAGGACCTGTTAAATCTCATAGAGATCCCGTTTAATCTCATACAGGGCCTGCTTAATCTCATAGAATCATGTTTAATCTCATAGAGACCTGTCTAATCTCATGGAGACTGTTTAATTCATGGAGAACCTTTTAATCTCATAGAGAACCTGTTTAATCTAATAGAGGACCTGTTTTGTTCTCATAGAGGACCTGTTTAATCTCATAGAGGACCTGTTTAATCTCTATAAGGACCTGTTTAATCTCATAGAACCTGTTTAATCTCATAGAGGACCTGCTTAATCTCATAGAGATCATGTTTAATCTCATAGAGGACCTGTCTAATCTCATGGAGGACTGTTTAATCTCATGGAGAACCTGTTAATCTCATAGAGAACCTGTTTAATCTAATAGAGACCTGTTTAATCTGATAGAGGACCTGTTGTTCTCATAGAGCTGTTAATCTATAGAGGACCTGTTTAATCTCATGGAGGACCTGTTTAATCTCATAGAGATCCTGTTTAATCTCATAGAGGACCTGTTTAATCTCATAGAGATCCTGTTTAATCTCATAGAGACCTGTTTAATCTCATAGGATCCTGTTTAATCTCATAGAGGACCTGTCTCATCTCATAGAGGACCTGTTTAATCTCATAGAGACCTGTCTCATCTCATAGAGGACCTGTTTAATCTCATAGAAGAGAGAAAGGACCTGCACTGGACAGTGCAGTTTATGTATGTAACATCTAAAGAAAAATCCTGCTTAACTATAGAATACGTCATAGAGGTTGTCAATTGTTTTAATATATGGTTATTTCTGACAATAATTGAAGGACTACAGATGGGACCCGGTGCCTAATTAAGAGCTCTTGCTGGTGATTCTAGACCTCCTTTTAGAAATAGGTTAGAGGAAGGGGCAAGTTGTTTAAAGGGAGGGCCAAGTTGTTTAAGGGCGAGGGTCAAGTTGTTTAAGGGGAGGGTCAAGTTGTTTAGGGGGAGGGTCAAGTTGTTTAGCAGGGTCAAGTTGTTTAAGGGGAGGGTCAAGTTGTTTAATGGGAGGTTAACAGTTGTTAAGGACAGGTCAAGTTGTTTAGGGGAGGGGTCAAGTTGTTTAAGGAGGTCATGTTTTTAGGGGGGGGGTCAAGTTGTTTAAGGGAGATCAAGTTGTTTAGGGAGGGTCAAGTTGTTTAAGGGGAGGGTCAAGTTGTTAAGGGAGGGTCAAGTTGTTAGGGGAGGGTCAAAGTTGTTTAGGGGGAGGGTCAAGTTGTTAAGGGAGGTCAAGTGTTTAGGGGGAGGTCAAGTTGTTAGGGGTGGGTCAAGTTGTTTAGGGGGAGGGGTCAAGTTGTTAAGGGAGGTCAAGATGTTTAGGGGGAGGGTCAAGTTGTTTCGGGGAGGCTAAAGTTGCTTAGGGATAGTCAAGTTGTTTAGGAGGGTCAAGTTAATCCATTCATAGACATTAGCAGATAGCTAAGGCACTTAAAGGGAATTTCTTTCTGGCTCATTACTATATTAACAACATCACTTTATATCATAAACATCACAATTATCCAAAACCACAAGCTAGAATTAGCATATTTTCATTTCACAGGTAGAATCGGAAGTTTCTACTTCCTGTGTATTCGTCTGCTCATATGTGAACCACAAAGTCCGCCATTCATAGCGAATGCAGATACTGTCCGCTAAGGTAGATGGGGTGTCCCACAAACTTGAACAATGGCAGTGTGTTACTTTGAACGAACAAACACACAGCATCTCAGAACTTTTTTTTATTACTTTGTTTTGTTTTTCACTAATGTTTGTTGTTACGCCTGTGTGTGATGTTCTGTGCATTGATGTGCAATTACAAACAAGCGCATAAATGAGTGTCTTTCATTGTTCTACCTACCAGAAATTTACCCCGTGCTGCCAGTGGCTTGCGGCTATAAAGAATGATG
>NW_019942837.1:254831-257850 GCF_002910315.2 Salvelinus sp. IW2-2015
AACTATGAGATTAAACAGGTCCTCTATGAGATTAAACAGGGCCTCTATGAGATTAAACTATGAGATTAAACAGGTCCTCTATGAGATTAAACAGGTCCTCTATTAGATTAAACAGGTCTTCTATTAGATTAAACAGGTCCTCTATGAGATTAAACAGGTCCTCAAGTCACTCACCAACAGCCAAGGCAAATCAACTGGAATTTTTCTAGACTCAAAAACAATTGCACAGGRCTCCTTAATTTAAACCATGTTATGCTCTTCATGTCAGTAATAAAATGAAAGTTCCGTGCGCTCAAATTAAATAAATGTTGTAATCCCACAAAAGTGTCAATTTAGCACAACTACTTCACCAACATTGTGTTTCCCTCAATCAAATAAATKTGTGTATTTAGCTGTCTGGGTTTACAGTGTAGTAGCCCTTTGCAGGGGCTTTTTGTAGACAGTCGTGAAGAGGGCACGACAAAGCCTACTCCTCCTCAGGAAACTAAAAAGATTTGGCATGGGTCCTGAGATCCTCAGAAGGTTCTACAGCTGCATCATCGAGAGCATCCTGACTGGTTGCATCACTGCCTGGTATGGCAATTGCTCTGCCTCCGACCGCAAGGCACTTCAGAGGGTAGTGCGTACGGCCCAGTACATCACTGGGGCAAAGCCTCCTGCCATCCAGGACCTCTACACCTCTACAGGTGTCAGAGGAAGGCCCTAAAAATTCCCGGCCTCAGGCCGGTTAGCCCTCTCTTAATGACTAATGACTTGAAGTGCCCTAATCACTATGTAAATTACAACGATTCGTTTAGAGATAATCTAATTTGATAAAGCCAGGCGCTTATCTAAAAGATGAGAAAGTCTATACATAGTTCGTCCGAGGTGAAAGGTTGGGGTTGGAAAATTCTGGAAACTTTACCAAAATGCACAGTTTTACTGTATCGGTTGGAGGATTCCCTGATTTCCTGTTTATCTCAAACATTACAATCTCCCAACAATGAGTAGAAGAGAGCTGGCTCCAGTAGATATGGAGGGTCTGCGGTCTGGTTGAACGCTTTAGTTAGGCCAGAGGCCCAGTCTGACATTCACTGTAATACTGTTTATGGCAAAGGCATGGCAGCACAAAGAAAAGTGAATATAAACTACATACAAATCCCAAAAGGACAACGGTCACTTTGAATACTTCAATGTTCTTAGTCCTCCGTGATTAATTAGGAACAACAGCTCAGTCAAACGAGCTTTCGGAGAATCCTGATATACCCACTTCTCTACTACTGGGGTCTCAGAACAGAATGTGTTTCCTTTCCAAAGAGCAGCAACAAACATCACAAAGTAAACAACACACAAAAAAAAAAATCATCCAAAATGAGCATCCCTTGACCCAGAATTAGTTCCCCTTTCCACATGCAACAACAACCATCACCTAGCAACACCAACACCGTGCTGTCCATCCAAAACACCAGATCATGCTGTTGTCATATCTCCCAGTGACAATGCATGGAACTGGATAACACTCTGACTGTTAGCCTCCCGGGTGGCGCAGTGGTCTAGAGCAGTGGTCTAGAGCTGCGCCACCAGAGTCTCTGGGTTCGCGCCCAGGCTCTGTCGCAGCCGGCCGCGACCGGGAGGTCCGTGGGGCGACTCACAATTGGCATAGCATCGTCCGGGTTAGGGAGGGTTTGGCCGGTAGGGATATCCTTGTCTCATCGCGCCCCAGCGCGGCCGGGCGCAGTGCGCGCTAACCGAGGGGGACGGGTGCACGGTGTTTCCTCCGACACATTGGTGCGGCTGGCTTCCGGGTTGAAGGCGCGCTGTGTTAAGAAGCAGTGCGGCTTGGTTGGGTTGTGCTTCGGAGGACGCATGGCTTTCGACCTTCGTCTCTCCCGAGCCCGTACGGGAGTTGTAGCGATGACGATGAGACAAGATAGTAATTACTAGCGATTGGATACCACGAAAATTGGGGAGAAAAGGGGATAATTATTATTATTTTTTATAAAAAAAAAAAAAAAAAAACACCCTGACTGTTAGTTAACAACAATGCCACATTGAGCACATCAAACCACCAAATGGCAGCAGTGGGATTTCAGCGTGGGCTCTCCTCTCCTATCCTGTCCTCTGTCTTCGGTCTGTTATGGGCTGAGCAGAGAGAGCAGAGGGAGTTATCTATGTTTGCTCCCCTACTCTCCCTATATATTACTTTTGATCAGGGCCAATAGGGAATAGGGTGCTATTTGGGATGCAGGCTATTCTCGAGGGTACCTGCCTGTTTAGCATTTCTTACACGGTAGCATGAGAGACGCTCCCGCCACCTCCACAATCCTACTATAGTCTCACTCCGCTCCGCTCCGCTCAGCCCTCGGGATCCACATTACCCCGCTTCCTGTATAAACATGCGTGTGATGGTGTGAGCTATGGCACGTGTCTCTGTCTGGTGTGTGTGTGTGTGTCCTGTCAAAGCAGACACATTTCACACTTCACATGCTCACATGCTAGCTGGCATCCTCATCAGCTTCCTGTTCTCCAGCCTCATTTCAAATAGCATCGACCGCCTGTTCATTTCAATAGCACGCCGCTGTTCATTTCAATAGCATCGACCGGCTGTTTCATTTTCAATAGCATCGACCGGCTGTTTCATTTTCAATAGCATCGACCGGCTGTTATTTTCAATAGCATCGACCGGCTTTTCATTTTCAAATAGCATCGACCGGCTGTTTCATTTCAATAGCATCGACCGCGTTGTTTATTTTCAATCACAATAACGGGGGACGAGTTGGTCTCCTTTCTATACCACTGCCATGGTATTCAAGTGCATGTGTTGATGACGAAGAGTTGACTTGGTTCAATATGTTGATGCACTGCGCAGTACAGTTGTTTTGGTTGAATTTATTGAATGGAGCAAAAGACTACGAATCCTCACTGCTTGGAAAAGTCATTCTGAAGGACATTGCAAAAATATACAAATTCACAGGCGCAGGTACACACATACACCACAACGTAATCCATAATCAATACTATCGAATCTCGGTTCAAAGGA
>NW_019942837.1:261837-285713 GCF_002910315.2 Salvelinus sp. IW2-2015
GCGGCTTGTTGGGTTGTGCTTCGGAGGACGCATGGCTTTCGACCTTCGTCTCTCCCGAGCCCGTACGGGAGTTGTAGCGATGAGACAAGATAGTAATTACTAGCGATTGGATACCACGAAAATTGGGGAGAAAAGGGGATAATTATTATTATTTTTTATATAAAAAAAAAAAAAAAAAAAAAACACCCTGACTGTTAGTTAACAACAATGCCACATTGAGCACATCAAACCACCAAATGGCAGCAGTGGGATTTCAGCGTGGGCTCTCCTCTCCTATCCTGTCCTCTGTCTGGCGGTCTGTTATGGGCTGAGCAGAGAGAGCAGAGGGAGTTATCTATGTTTGCGTCCCCTACTCTCCCTATATATTACTTTTGATCAGGGCCAATAGGGAATAGGGTGCTATTTGGGATGCAGGCTATGTCTCGAGGGGTACCTGCCTGTTTAGCATTTCTTACACGGTAGCATGAGAGACGCTCCCGCCACCTCCACAATCCTACTATAGTCTCACTCCGCTCCGCTCCGCTCAGCCCTCGGGATCACAATTACCCCGCTTCCTGTATAAACATGCGTGTGATGGTGTGAGCTATGGGCACGTGTCTCTGTCTGTGTGTGTGTGTGTGTCCTGTCAAAGCAGACACATTTCACACTTCACATGCTCACATGCTAGCTGGCATCCTCATCAGCTTCCTGTTCTCCAGCCTCATTTCAATAGCATCGACCGGCTGTTTCATTTTCAATAGCATCGACCGGCTGTTTCATTTTCAATAGCATCGACCGGCTGTTTNATTTTCAATAGCATCGACCGGCTGTTTCATTTTCAATAGCATCGACCGGCTGTTTATTTTCAATAGCATCGACCGGCTGTTTCATTTTCAATAGCATCGACCGGCTGTTTCATTTTCAATAGCATCGACCGGRTGTTTATTTTCAATCACAATAACGGGGGACGAGTTGGTCTCCTTTCTATACCACTGCCATGGTATTCAAGTGCATGTGTTGATGACGAAGAGTTGACTTGGTTCAATATGTTGATGCACTGCGCAGTACAGTTGTTTTGGTTGAATTTATTGAATGGAGCAAAAGACTACGAATCCTCACTGCTTGGAAAAGTCATTCTGAAGGACATTGCAAAATATACAAATTCACAGGCGCAGGTACACACATACACCACAACGTAATCCATAATCAATACTGATCGAATGCTCGGTTCAAAGGGAATGGCAAGCATCAGCAGTCCACTATGCCATTGCCACACAAAACCCTCTCCCTCACAGCAACGAAAGGCCTTGAGATCTGTGTGTGTGTGTGAAAGATATCCCATGAAAAATGTCAAGGCATAACTAACGGATCTGTGCTTTTTATACTCTGTCGTAATTCTGATGACCTTTTAATGTTTCGTCTGGTCAAAGCCCAGTCATGTCAATCTCATGGAGCTGCCCAATACTGTGTCCCATATGGCACCCTATTCCCTATATTTCCCATGGGCCCTGGGGAAAAGTAGTGCACTATTTCAGACACATGGTGCCAGTTTGTGGATGCAGTCCAACTGTCTTTTCTACGGAACCATGACAACTCGTCTTATTGAAGAGAAAAAGACATTCTGAATTCATCTAGCATCCTGAGACTGTGTTGTTTCCATGGGGTTGGCTCAGAATGGCTAGTGCTCTAACTGTCTCTCTCTGTTGGTTTCTGGACTGGCGCTGGTTTCTGGACTGGCGCTGGTTTCTGGACTGGCGCTGGGTTCTGGACTGGCGCTGCTCTAACTAAGGAAGACCTCCGTACTAACTGACTTGCCTCGTTAAATAAAGGTTTAGCATCCTGAGACTGTTGTTTCCATGGGGTTTGGCTCAGGATGGCTAGTCCTCAAACTGTCTCTCTCTGGACCATTCATTTCCTCAGACCCTTCAATTACTTTTGACATTTTCTGTTAGCAGCATTTTGATATGGAACTGTTGTTTAGACAAACTCTTCAAAAGAGATCATTGCTACTCATCTTGTGAATATGCTTCTGAAAGGAAATGTTCAAGATGTTTTTATCCTTGGCCCTTTTCCAACATTGGAAGAGGTTTCACTATTTTAGAAACGCAAGTTGATAAGACTGCATCTGCATAACTGATTCCCCAATCGATCTGACTTGATAATCAGCACTAATTGGAGCTCTCTCTATCTGTCTCTCTCTGTCTCTCTCTGTCTCTCTGTCTCCCTCTCTCTGTCTCTCTATCTCTGTCTCTGTCTCTCTCTCTCTCTCTCTCTCTCTCTCACACACACACACACACACACACCATCTAAGGGCGAATGCATTCTGCTATGTGGGAGCTGAGTGAAGCGGTAACTCCTCAGTGATTATGGTTTGACAAAGACAAGCCCTGTACTGTGCAGGCACGCTAATGACTTTCACAGCACTGTTCGTCTGCGAAAGAACCAGCGCGTATTGGGCTATATTAGAACCGTATAGATGACGGGTAGAGATGCTGATGGGTAGAGATGTTTGCAGGGAGGGGAATGTTCCACCAAGCCAGAGGGAAGGTGTAATTGATCCCAGCTGCCGCGATGAGAACTACTCCCGGTGGGTTAATCACGTGTCCTCTGTGAAGCGCTTTAGTTTTGAGACGGCAGTGAGTCCGAGCACAATCACCAGTAGGTTAGTTAGTAAGCCTAGTTAGTGTACTTGAACATCCATTCATGGTAAATGCTAAACAAGCGTTAGCCTATAGAAAATAGAACAATGTACTATTTTTAATTTTAAAGCGTCGTCATAGATTGAGCGCGCACTTTCTGGCATCTAGTCTGGTGAAAACTTCTGAGAGATCAGCGACACCTGTGTCCGTTACTGTTGCCACCACAACAAGACAAGTCATCCGACCGCGGGCTGTCACTGTCTGCAAGAGCCGAGGTAGGTTGGGTTACTTTTTTTGTATTTACAGTCGATATCGCTATTATGTTGAGTAGCCTATGTGCTCTAACCGTTTATGATGTTAAGAGACCGCGTGGAGATGGACGAATACTCACGCGTAAATCATGGATTCAAAATGACCATATCCGAAACCGATTACAATTTAAATCATGCTGTGTTTTAAAACAATGTGTGAACAAAAAATATAATAGCCTACATTAGTGAATGCGTTATTACGCAGACTCTAACCTACCCATAGTTCATGTGTGTGCGTCCGACCACTCCAGTATAAACGTCACACCATGGAGCCAAAGAAGCCTTCAAATCTCCCAACATGGTGCGTAAGCATTACACCGTTAAATCATATACATGATTATTCATAGTGAGGAGGTTACTTCCGAATAGTAGTAGTCGTAGGACCTCTATACGTTCATTGTATCGGTTATGGTTTATGGATTAGTCTACTATGGCTAGCCTATATATTTTATTATATATTTAGGATTTGATATTCTATACCAATTTGGTGAGATCGGCGGTGTGTTATGCAACGTCACATTCATGCGTTGTAACCTCTGTGGTACGGTAGGTAGGACAAGGGGACTTGAACTCCTGCTTTGTGTCTGGTTGTCCAAACGTCTTGGTTGGTAACTGCCTGGACTAGTGCTCGTTGCTGGACTGGCTCTGGCTCCTGGACTGGCGCTGGTTCCTGGACTGGCGCTGGTTCCTGGACTGGCTTTGGTTTCTGGACTGGTGTTTGTTTCTGGACTGGCGCTGGTTCCTGGACTGGTGTTGGTTGCTGGACTGGTGTTGGTTGCTGGACTGGTGTTGGTTGCTGGACTGGTGTTGGTTTCTGGACTGGTGTTGGTTTCTGGACTGGTGCTTGTTGCTAGATTCGTGCTGGTTGCTGGACTGGTGCTGTTTTCTGGACTGGCGCTGGTTTCTGGACTGGTGTTGGTTTCTGGACTGGTGCTGCGTTGCTAGATTCGTGGCTGGTTGCTGGACTGGTGCTGTTTCCTGGACTGGCGCTGGTTTCTGGACTGGTGTTGGTTTTGGTGCTGTCTGCTTAGACTGGTGGTGGATGGTGTGTTTTTTCTGGACTGGCGCTGGTTTCTGGTGGTGTTGGTTCTGACTGGACTGGTGCTGGTTTCCTGGACTGGTGGGTGTCGGACTGGCTGCTGTTTCTGGACTGGTGTTCGTTTCTGGACTGGTGTTCGTTTCTGACTGGCGCTGGTTCCTGGACTGGCGCTGGTTGCTGGACTGGCGCTGGTTGCTGGACTGGCGCTGGTTTGCTGACTGGTGCTGGTTTCTGGACTGGCGCTGTTTCTGGACTGGCGCTGGTTTCTGGACTGGTGCTGCTCTAACTAAGGCTGACTCCGTACTAACCTGTTCTGTCTGGAACCACCCCTCCTCCTGTTTCTGTCCGTGGAACCACCCTCTCCTGTTTGTCTGGAACCCCCCTCTTCCTGTTCTGTCTGGAACCATCCCTCTCCTGTTCTGTCTGGAACCACCTCTTCCTGGTATCTCTGTATGTCTGGAACACCCCTCTTCCTGTTCTGTCTGTCTGGAACCACCCCTCTTCCTGTTCTGTCTGGAACACCCCTCTTCCTGTTCTGTCTTGGAACCATCCCTCTTCCTGTTCTGTCTGGAAACCACCCCTCTTCTGTTCTGTCTGGAACATCCCTCTTCCTGTTTGTCTGGAACCACCCTCTTCCTGTTGTCTGGAACCACCTCTTCCTGTTTTCTGGAACACCTCTTCCTGTCTGTCTGGAACCACCCCCTCTTCCTGTTCTGTCTGGAACATCCCTCTTCCTGTTTCTGGTCTGGAACCACCCCCTCTTCCTGTTCTGTCTGAACCATCCCTCTTCTGTTCTGTCTGAACCACCCTCTTCCTGTTCTGTCTGGAACCCCCCTCTCCTGTTCTGTCTGGAACCATCCTCTTCCTGTTCTGTCTGGAACCATCCCTCTTCCTGTTCTGTCTGGAACACATCCCATCTTCCTGTTCTGTTGGAACCGGACCCCTCTTCCTGTTTGTCTGGACAACCATCCTCTTCCTGTTCTGTCTGGAACCAGCACCTCTTCCTGTTCTGTCTGGAACCACGCCTGCTTCCTGTTCTGTCTGGAACCATCCATCTTCCTGTTCTGTCTGGAACACCCTCTTCCTGTTCTGTCTGGACCACCTCCTTTCTGTCTGCCGCTTCTGTCTGTCTGGAACCACCCTCCGTCTGGGACTCTCTTTCCTGTCCTGGTCTGGACAACCTCTCTCCTGTCTGTCTGGAACACCCCCTCTTCTGTTCTGTCCTGGAACATCCCTCTCTTCTGTTTCTGTCTGGAACCAACCCCTTCCTGTTCTGTCTGGAACCACCATCCTCTTCTTCTCTGACATCCTTCTGTGTCTGGAACCACCCTTTCCTGTCTGTCTGGACCATCCCTCTTCCTGTTCTGTCTGGAACATCGCCTCTTCCTGTGTCTGTTGAACCATCCCCTTCCTGTTCTGTCTGGAACCACCCCTCTCCGTTCTGTCTGGAACCACCCTCCTTCTGTTCTGTCTGAACCACCCCTCGTTCCTGTTCTGTCTGGAACCATCCCTCTTCCTGTTCTGTCTGGAACCACCCACCTCTTCCTGTTCTGTCTGGAAGCCACCCTGCTTCCTGTTCTGTCTGGAACCACCCTCTTCCTGTTCTGTCTGGAACCATCCCTCTTCCTGTTCTGTCTGAACCACCCCTCTTCCTGTTGTCTGAACCATCCCTCTTCCTGTTCTGTACCTGAACATCCTCTTCCCTGTTCTCTGGAACCACCCCTCTTCTGTTCTGTCTGGAACCACCCTCTTCCTGTCTGTCTGGAACCACCCTCTTCCTTTCTGTCTGAACCACCCCTCTCCTGTCTGCTGAACCATCCTCTTCCTGTCTGTTGGAACCACCCTCTTCCTGTTCTGTCTGGAACCATCCCTTTCCTTTCTGTCTGGAACCATCCCCTCTTCCTGTCTTCTGGAAACTCACCCTGTTCCTGGTTCTGTCTGGAACCACCCCTTCTGTTCTGTCTGAACATCCCTCTCCTGTTCTTCCGAACCACCCTCTTCCTGTTCGGTCGGAACCATCCCTTCCTGTTCTGTCTGAACCACCACCTCTTCCTGTCTGTCGAACCACCCCTCTTCCTTTCTGTCTGGAACCACCCTTCTTCCTGTTCTGTCTGAACCCCCTGATCAAGTCATGCTCATATAAACAGTTTGTGATTCTCTAAGCTCCAAAACGAACCCCCCCCCCTCGAACCAGTATGCTTATTGTGTGAGTTTTAAAACGTCATTTTCTGACAGGAAGCTTCTAATTAAGTTTCAGGCATCAACACATTGAATGCAACGCTGAAACACACATAACAGATCAGATGCTGTTTTACCTCATGGGCCCCTGGTCAAAGTAGTGGCACTAATAGGAATAGGTGCTGATATGGCTTGGTAAAAAGTAGTGGCAATACATCGGGAAAAGGAAGTCTAATTGTTGCCGTCTTGCCGTCCTCCACTAGTGATGTGTTTTCATGGGGATCAGTGGTTAATGAGAACCGCATCTCTCTGGGAGTACACTATGGACACTAGACAGTGGAATCACCGTTAGCTGGGGGAATATCATCGCGTGAGCTGGGTGAATAATCGCCGTAGCTGGGTGAAATACATCGGCGTGAGGTGGGTGAATACATGCGTGGGGGGTCCGCGTGAGCTGGGTGAATCATCGAACGTGAGCTGGGTGAATACATGCGCTGTAGCTGGGTGAATATAATCGCCGTGATGGGCTGCGTGCTGGATACATCGCCGTTACGGGTTGAACATGCGTCGCTGGTAATACAGCGTGAGGCGGTATTATCACCGCCTAGCGTAGTCTTCGCGTGAGTGGAATACAGCTGACACAGTCATGTATCAATTAGCTCCCAGGCTGCATAGTCGCGGTGATCGTGATTTCTTTTTTCTCATTTTTGGTTGTCATAGTTTGAAGTGTACTATGATGAAAATATCAGGCTCTCTATCATTTTTAAGTGGGAGAAACTTGCACAAGCGGTGGCTGACTAAATACTTTTTGGCCCCACTGTATACTCTGTTGCAATATGTTGTAGACTACAGGATATGTCTGCCTCAGGTGACTACAGTAATCCTCCAGGACACAGGAGTGTGGTCCTCCAGGACGGGTGGTGCTAAGGACGGTGTCCACAGGAGTGTGGGTGGTTCCGAGTGCGTGTCCAGGACGGTGCTTCCTCCAGGAACTGTGCGGTAAGTCCCCTGGACGGTGCTGGTTCTCCAGGACGGTGCGGTTCATCCAGGACGGTGGGTGTCCCAGAGGTTTCCCAGGACGGTGTGGTGTCCCTCAAGGACGGTGTGGTGTGGGTGGTCGTCTCAGGACGGTGTGGTGTCCTCCAGGACGGTGCGGTATCTCCGCAGGACGGTGCGGTGTCTCCAGGACGGTGTCCTCCAGGACGGTGTGGTGTCCTCTAGGACGGTGTGGTGTTTTCCAGGACAGTGTCCTCCAGGACGGTGTGGTGTCCTCCAGAATGGTGTGGTGTCCTCCAGGACGATGTGGTGTCCTCCAGGACAATGTGGTGTCCTCCAGGACGATGTGGTGTCCTCCAGGACGGTGTGGTGTCCTCCAGGACGGTGTGGTGTCCTCCAGGACAGTGTGGTGTCCTCCAGGACGATGTGGTGTCCTCCAGGACGGTGTGGTGTCCTCCAGGACGGTGCGGTGTACTCCAGGACAGTGTCCTCCAGGACGTTGTCCAATCAATTTCTCTCCATTCTCTCCTCTTCGTGTCCTCTAAAATACATTTAAATTAGAAAAATACACTTCTGTTTGATACTGGTAACCTCACCTGCTGTGTTAACTGTATTTCCAGAAAGACTGTGTTTGTGTGGTTTCTACCGTCTACTATTCTCCTCTCAGGGTTATTATAAGTGGCACAGGTAGTGGGGATGGAGTAGCTGCAGGGAAGGACACACCTGCAGTGAGTGCTAGGTAGGTGAGATGTGTCTGTACGTCACATCTACAATAACCAACAATGCCAAGAATCTGTGAGGAAATCATTATTTTGTCTCAAATGCCACCCTCCTCCCTATATAGTGCACTACATTCGACCAGAGCCCTATAAGGGATAGGGTGCGATTTGGGAAGCGGCCAATGCAAGTTGGAAGCCATTATAATGTAATTTGCTATTCATCAGGGGTCTAATATTCAGTTAGCGGGTTCTCATCTCAAGCTGGGCTCAATGTGTTGCTGAGTGAGAATGCAGTATAACTATGCAGGCTGATTGATGAGCAGCGGAGCATACCCCAGGTTCCTTTATGCCGTTCAAGTGGAACAGACAGACAGACAGACAGACAGACAGACAGACAGACAGACAGACAGACAGACAGACAGACAGACAGACAGACAGACAGACAGAGAGAACAGGACAGAGAATTCAAAAGCATTGGTGGAGTTTTATTTCTTATCTTGTGGTACCAATGCCTATATAATATATATTGTTATGATTCATTGTTAGTGGGTCAGTCAGAGACCTTTCACAACCCCACACGAGGCGTCCTGCCAATAGGGGCTCAGAGGCGGCTGCAAATAGGGCTCAAGAGGCGTCCTGCCAAGAGGGCTGTCACTTCTGACATATTCTTTGTATTTTCTTTGTTTAGTGTGGTCCAGGCTTTGAGTGGGCGGGTTATTCATGTTTTGTGTTTCTGTGTTGTTTTCTCGTTGGCCTGATATGGTTCTCAATCAGAGGCACTGTGTTAGTATGTCTCTGATGAACCATGATTTAGGTTAGGCCTGTTTTCTGTTTAGGGTTTGTGGGTGTTATTTTCAGTCTTTGTGTGTCTGCACCAGGACAGAACTGTTTCGGTTGTTCTTTGTTATTTTGTTATTCAGTTGTTCAGTTTTGATTATTATTTAAATATCATGAACACTTCCACGCTGCACCTGGTCCCTCACCTTCTTCCACCGACGACAGCCGTTACAGGGGCAAGACCACGTACATAAATAGGTTGTTAAAATAGTTGAGCAAGTCATTATCCCCCAAACAACTTTCTCTGGGCACCGAGACTTGTATGTCGATTAAGGCAGCCGACCCCTCATCATCTCTCTGATTCAGAGGGTTTTGGGTTAAATGCCAGAAGACATTCAGTGTTATTAGGTACCACTTTCCCTTTTACCCTCTTTTACTCGACTACAGAACTGTTCTGTAAACGTCACCTTTTTTTACACACGAGTGGAGGTCCACGTGAATACATAGGACTGTGGACACACAAGCGGACACACCAGCGGACATTGACTTGTAGGCTGTGGGTAGGCATACCGAGATTGATGGGGAAATTAGATGATGGCATTTTGAGAAAAACCTTGAATGGAAAGGAACAGCATTCCAAAATATTGCACACTCCCAAGACATTTAGGAAGGTTTCCATTCAATTTGCAACAGATTTTTCATGCGAATAAAAAAAAATCTGCATAAAACAATATGCACATTTTCCCCACCGAAATGTTTCCAGCAAAACATACTTTTTTTGCGGTTAAAAGGCTGTGCGTGATGACGTTAGGCAACATAAGTTACTTTTGACGTTAAATTCCCATGTATCGAATGAAAAATACAAGTTAACTTCTCTGCGCTACGGATACCTGTACCGGGTTTTAAATTCGAACAACATACGGTGATCGCCACATAAATTATCATATTAAACATTCCTTGAAATACAAGTGTCTCACATGCTTCAAAAGCCTAGAATCTTGCTAATCCAACTGCGTTGTCAGATTTAAAAAAGGATTTACTGCGAAAGAATACGATGCGATTATCTGAGCACAGAGCCCCATACCAAAATACTATTTACAACCAGCACAGCGTAACATAAAATCACAGATTGAACTGAAAATAATCCGTTTACCTTTGAAGAATCTTGCTCTGTTTGCAATCCCAAGGCTCATTGTTACACAATGAATGGTCTTTGTTCGGTTAAATCCATTTTTTATAGCCCAACACGAAACATTTTGTGAACGCTTATCTCTTGAATTTCGTGTCATTTCAATTTCGACGAAACATTCGACGTAAATACACAGACTAACGTGACTTTATCAGTCATGTTTGTTCATTGCAATCAACTGTTTTTCATTGTAACACAAAACAAACTTGATGGGTCATTTCGCGGGACGTATTGACCCAAAGAAACCGATTGGAAAGACAACAAGTAACGACCTCATTGTGCACAAATTATATGACCGCTGTTTCGTTGATTGACTGTATTTTAACCCAATGACCACTGATCGTCTTGAAATCTAGCTGGGTAGATAGCCAATGAGCAGGAGGTAAACGGCAATATGCAATGGTTCTGTGTTGGAAGACCAACCCATGTAGTAACTCTGGCGTAAAGACGGTCTTTCGCCACTGAAGATTCATACTGGAAGGAGCTAAGTCTTTTACGCACTGCACTATTTCGGTAACGCGCATCTTCAAGCTGTTTATATATCGAACATCATGGCGGAATAAGTCAGGGAAAGCAAATCTAAGACTAGATATACGAATGTAGACAAAATTATAGAGGAAATTGATCCTGAAAGTGAACATATACTTTTGGAAGACGATTCAGTTAGTGACCATGACTCAAATGGAAGCATATTTTTTGAACGGAGAGGACATTGTTTTGACTGGTAAGTTCTTCTCATGCTAATTGCCGTTGTTGACACGGCATCTAAACCAGATCTATTGTGTATATTCTCCTACATTCAATTCACATTTACACAAACTTCAGAGTGTTTTCTTTCAAATGGTACCAAGAATATGCAATCCTTGCTTCTGGGCCTGAGCTAGAGGCAGTTAGATTTGGGTAGTCTTCAGGCGGAAATTGAAAGAATGTGCTGTACAGAAACCCAGCCTAAAACCCCAACACAGCAAGCAATGAAGATGTAGAAGCACGGCGGCTAGGAAAAACTCCCTAGAAAGGCCAAAACCTAGGAAGAAACCTAGAGAGGAACCAGGCTATGAGGGGTGGCCAGACCTCTTCTGGCTGTGCCGGGTGGAGATTATAACAGAACATGACGCCATTAAACGGTCATTTACCACCTTCACAAGTGCAGTCTCAGTGCTATGATGGGGTCTAAAACCAGACTGAAGCATTTCGTATACATTGTTTTGTCTTCAGGAAGGCAGTGAGTTGCTCTAGCCAACAGCACATACAATAGGCTATCTACATTTTGAGATTATTGTGGATAAGGGCGATATTTTTTTGTATTTCTCAAACTGCAGCCAAGTAATGATGATCATGTTACCAGAATAAGATATTTATTGGAAAGGAGCATCAAGCTCTCACCACCCTGTGAAGTTCATCATCATTTATTTAATCTGTAGCCTAATAAACTGCATGATTTCTCYAGTCGTAATTGGAGGACCACACAACATATCATCGCGTGGCTCTAAGTTTACTTCGATAGGATGGTTATTCTATCAATATTTGTGCATAAAGGAGTTTCCACCACCATTTCTCGCATAATTCATTTTAACGACACTAACAGATCCCACCATGACGAACGAACAAATTTGCCTGTAGGCATTTATGAAATTGTACCGACATTTCTTGTTTTCAGCTCGGTGGTGACTTTTTTTTCAGGCATCAAGTAATTCATTCACATGAAATGGTTGGCTGGAAACGTGGTTAGCAGGGGGGCGTGCTAGTAGCGTTTTAATCGGTGACGTCACTCGCTCTGAGACCTTGAAGTAGTTGTTTCCCTTGCTCTGCAATGGGCCGCGGCTTTTGTGGAGCGATACGTAACGATKCTTTGTGTGAGGCAGTTGTTGATGTGTGCAGAGAGAAGAAAAACTCTGACATYAATGTAGTGCTGGAAAAACTACCCAATTGTCATACTTGAGTAAAAGWAAAGATACCTTAATAGAAAAGGACTACTTGAGGACTACTAKTACTTGAGTAAAAGTCYAAAAGTATTTGGTTTTAAATATACTTAAGTATCAAAAGTAAATGTATAAATCATTTCAAATTCCTTATATTAAGCAAACCAGATGGCCACTATTTTCTTGTTTTTTTTTATCTACAGATAGCTAGGAGCATGATTTATTACTGATTTATCACTTTATCACTCACTTTATCACAGACATAATTTACAAACMAAGAATTTGTGTTAAGTGAGTCCGCCAGATCAGAGGCAATAAGGATGACCGGGGATGTTCTCTTGATAAGTGCATGAATTTAACCATTTTCCTTTCCTGCTAGCCTTTCAAAATGTAACAAGTAATTTTCGTTAAAAGTAAAAATATCAATAGTAAAGTACAAATACCTGAAAAAACGACTTCAGTAGTACTTTAAAGTATTTTTACTTAAGCACTTTACACCACTGTGTAAATGAATGGAAGATGTAGGCATCAAACAGGGATTGTGTGTTGATTGATGTAAAGGACAAATGACAAGGACTGTTCCCAGCCGTWTTGACAGACCACCGGCAGAGAGAGGGATTTACCAGAGAGATGAGATTGACTTGTTCCAGGGTAATACCATTGATCTGTCCCTGTGTTCCCACCATGTCAGGAAATATATCTGTTTCATTAGTCTGCATTACAATATGTTGGCACTGTGGGATCACAATTTGTGATCATCATCATTCAGAATGACGTGTCAAGTCTCTATCTAGCTTCAGTTTATATCTGGCATCGTATGTTATATTATATCAGACATTAACTGATATACACTCTATATACAAAAGTTTGTGGACACCCCTTCAAATGAGTGTATTCGGCTATTTCAGCCATACCCATTGCTGACAGGTGTATAAAATCGAGCACACAGCCATGCAATCTCCATAGACAAACATTGGCAGTAGAATGGCCTTACTGAAGAGCTCAGTGA
This sequence comes from Salvelinus sp. IW2-2015, assembly GCF_002910315.2. Classification (NCBI taxonomy): domain Eukaryota; kingdom Metazoa; phylum Chordata; class Actinopteri; order Salmoniformes; family Salmonidae; genus Salvelinus; species Salvelinus sp. IW2-2015. The sequence continues at coordinate 274,593 of NW_019942837.1, forward strand.
CTTTCAACGTGGCACCGTCATAGATGCCACCTTTCCAAGAAGTCAGTTTGTCAAATMTATGCCCTGCTAGAGCTGCCCCGGTCAACTGTAAGTGCTGTTATTGTGAAATGGAAACGTCTTGGAGCAACAACGGTTCAGCTGCGAAGTGGTAGGCCACACAAGCTTACAGAACGGGACCGCCGAGTGCTGAAGCGCGTAAAGTGTAAAAAATCGTCTGTCCTCAGTTGCAACACTTACTACCGAGTTTCAAACTGCCTCTGGGAGCAACGTCAGCACAAGAACTGTTACTCGGGAGCTCCATGAAATTAGTTTCCATGGCCGAGCAGCTGCACACAAGCCTAAGATCACCATGCGCAATGCCAAGCGTTGGGCTGGGGTGGTGTAAAGCTCGCCGCCATTGGACTCTGGAGCAGTGGAAACGCGTTTTCTGGAGTGATACATCACGCTTCACCATCTGGCAGTCCGACAGACGAATCTGGTTTTGCCAGGAGAACGCTACCTGCCGAATGCAAAGTGCCAACTGTAAAGTTTGGTGGAAGAGGAATAATGGTCTGGGGCTGTTTTTCATGGTTTGGGCTAGGCCCCTTTTTTTGTGGCAACAGAGTATAGCTGTTGCTTCATCGACTGTGAATACTAGGGATCCAACTARACTGAACTAAAATATAAACACAACATGTAAAGTGTTGGTCCCATGTTTCATGYGCTGAAATAAAAGCTCCCAGAAATGTTCCATACACACAAAAATATTATTTCTCTCAAATGTTGTGCACAAATTTGTTTACATCCCTGTTAGTGAGCATTTCTCCTTTGCCAAGATAATCCATCCACTTGACAGTGTAGCATATCAAGAAGCTGATTAAACAGCATGATCATTAGACAGGTGCACCTTGTGCTGGGGACAATAAAAGGCCTCTCTAAAATGTTTTGTCACACGATAACGCCACAAATGTCTCAAGTTTTGTATRTTGATTGTGTGTGTGTAGGAAAGGGAGGGGTGGGATGGTAGAGAAGGCACACATATGCAAGCAAAATTTAAATTATGATGATACTGAAAATTACCCAAAGATTACATAAATTAGTGCTGGGTTAATCCCCCCAACCCAATGGGCTAGGTTTATGTCACAACCCAAGACACAGGGTTGTTTTAACCCAGCAATATAGTCTGGAGGGATCTTTGTGTGGCATACAATGTCACATCACACACAGCTATGAATGACTCATGTCCTGGGTGGTGATTCTATAGCGTGAGTGGAGACATTTCCAACTGGGGAGTTGGCTGGGTATTACCCTTGACCTCACGATACGATATCACAATGCTTAGGTAGGTGCCGATACGGATACAATCATGGTATTGGGATTCTCACATTTAATGTAGTGTCATTCGGCTACTGTAATTTGTATTGCGATTCGATGTCCAAACATATTTTTGCTCCACGCATATGTCTGCTAGCGGCAGGGCTCGATGGAGAGCAAGAGAGACGGACGAGAGAGAGCCAGGAGAGGGACGAGTGAGAGCAGAGAGAGGGACGACGTGAAGCAGAAGAGAGGGACGAGAGAGAGCAGGAGAGAGGGCGACAGAGAGAGCAGAGAGAGGGACGAGCAGAGCAGCAGAGAGAGGGACATTGTGAGAGCAGTGAGAGGGAAGAGTGAGAAGCCAGAGGAGGGAGACAGAAGCAGAGAGAGGAACGACGTGAGGAGCAGAGAGGAGGACGAGTGAGAGCAGAGAGAGGGACAATGAGAGCAGACGCAGAGGGACGAGATGAGAGCAGAGAGAGGGACGAGAGAGAGCCAGAGAGAGGGATGAGAGAGAGAGCGGAGAAGAGAGGAAGGACGAGTGGGAGAGCAGAGAGAGGACGATGGAGGCAGAGAGAGGAGACGAGTGAGAGCAGAGGAGGGACGAGTGAAGGACAAGAGAGAGGGACGAGTGGAGAGCAGAGAGAGGGACGAGTGAGAGCAGAGAGAGGGTACGATGTGAGAGCAGAGAGAGGGACGAGTTGAGAGCAGAGAGAGGGACGAGTGAGAGGCAGAGAGTAGGGACGAGTGAGAGCAGAGAGGAGGGACGAGAGAGAGCAGAGAGAGAGAGGACAGATGAGAGGGACAGGAGAGGAGGGACGACCGTTTGAGGCGAGGAATCATGGAGAGAGGGACGAGAAGATGTAGAGCAGGAGAGAGAGGGCGACGGAGTGAAAAGGAGCAGACGAGAGGGACGAATGTGAGAGCAAGAGAGAAAAGGCTGAGTGAGGCAGAGCAGAAAGTGAGAAGCACGAGTGAGAGCAGGAGGCGACGAGTGAGAAGCAGAGAGGGGAACGAGTGATAGAGCAGAGAAGGGGACGAGTGACGGAGCTGAGTGAGAGCAAGCAGAGAGGGACCGAGAGAGAGCGAGACGAGGGCACGAGAGAGAGCAGAGAGAGGGACGAGGAGAGCAGAGAGGAGACGAGAGAGCGAGCAGAGAGAGGACGAGTGGAGGCAAGAGAGAGGGAGAGTGGAGAGCAGAGAGAAGGGACGAGTGAGAGCAGAGAGCAGGGCGAGTAGAGAGCCAGAGAGAGGGACGAGTAGGAGAGAGCAGAGGAAGGGACGAGGTGAGAGCAGAGAGAGGACGGAGTACGAGAGAGGCAGAGAGAGTGCAGTGAGAGCTGAGAGAGGGACGAGTGAGGACAGGACGAGAAGAGGGACGAGTGAGAGCAGAGAGAGGCATAAACTGAGAAGTGACGAGAGAGCAGGAGGAGACAGGTGAGAGCAGAGAGAGTGGTGACGAGTGAGAGAGAGACGAGGGACGAGTAGAGAGCAGAGAGAGGGACGAGTGAGAGCGAGAGAGGGAACGAGTGAGAGAGAGAGAAAAGGGCACGATGGAGAGCAGAGAGTATGGGACGAAGTGAGCAGAGAGAGAGGGACGAGAGAAGGGACGAGTGAGAGGGACGAGAGAGGGACGGAGTGAGAGCGGAGAGAGGGACAAGAGAGAGGACGAGTGAGAGGGACGAGAGAGGGACGAATGAGAGCGGAGAGTTTCAGGACGAGAGAGAGCGGAGAGAGGGCGAGAGAGAAGCGGATTGACAGGGACGATGGTGACGAGAGGGAGTGAGAGGGAGAGACGGACGAGTGTGAGAGCGTGAGAGAGAGGACGACGTGAGAGCGGAGAGAGGAAACGAGTTGGAGGAGAGGGCGTGGTAGCGAGAGAGGGACGAGTGGAGCGGAGAGGAGGGACTGGTGGACGAAGAAGCGGAAGACGCGTATGAGAGAGAGGAGGACGCGGAGAGAGGCGAGAGAGGCAGAGAGGGACGAAGGTGGAGAGAGGACGAGGAGATGCGAGAGAGGACGATGAGAGCGGAGAGAGGGGACGACGGAGAGCGGAGAGGAGGACGAGATGAGAGCGGAGAGAGGGACGAGTGAGAGCGGAGAGACGGGACGAGTGAGGGCGGCAGAGAGGGACGAGTGAGAGCGGAGAGAGGGACGAGTGACGAGCGGAGAGACAGGGGACGAAGTGAGAGCGGAGGAGAGTGGACGAGTGAGAGCGAGAGAGGGACGAGAGAGAGCGGAAGAGAGGGCACGAGGGAGCGAGATTCGAGGAGCGGAGGAGAGGGATCGCAGTGAGAGCGGAGAGAGGGACGAGTGAGAGCGAAGAGGGACGAGTGAGAGGCGGGAGAGAGGGACGAGTGAGAGCGGGAGAGGGACGACGTGAGAGCGGCAGAGAGGGACGAGTGAGAGCGGAGAGAGGGACGACGTGAGAGGAGCGGGACGAAGAGGGGGAGGGGACGAGGTTGGAGAGCGGAGAGAGGGACGAGTGAGAGCGAGGACGAGGGACGAGTGAGAGACAGAGAGAGGACGTGAGGAGAGCAGAGAGAGTGGAGCGAGTTAGAGGACGGGGCAGATGAGAAGGGAGCGAGTGAGAGCGTAGTAGAGAGGACGAGTGAGGAGCAGAGGAGGGACGAGTGAGTAGCAGAGAGAGGGACGAGTGAGAGCAGAGAAGAGGCGATCGAGAAGAGGACGGTGAGAGCAGAGAGAGGACGGAGATGAAGCAGAGAGAGGTACGAGTGAGAGCAGAGAGAGGACGAGAGAGAGCAGACGAAGAGGACGAGTAGGAGCAGAGAGGTGACAAGAGGGGCGAGAGGCAGCAGAGGAGGAGACAGAGAGGGGAGTGAGAGCAAGAGAGGGACCGAGTGAGAGCAGATGAGTAGAGGGACGAGTGCGCAGAGAGGACGAGTGAGAGCAGAGAGACTTGCACGAGTAAAGACAGACGAGAGGCGAAGTGAAGGAAGAGAGAGGGAGTGAGAGCGAGGAGAGTAGCAGAGAGAGGAGAGTCAGAAAGAGAGAGGAAAAGGATCGATGAGAGGGACAACGTACAGAGGAAGGAGGACGAGAGAGGGCAGAGAGAGCGACCGAGTGAGGGACTGAGCAAGAGAGAGAGAGAGCAGCAGAGAGAGAACGGGAGAAGCGAGAGAGAGACATGAGAGACACATGCAGAGAGGACCGAGAGGAGAAAACATAGTTTTGATCAGTCATAGAAATAAATAGTGCTGAAAATACAATTGGTGCCTATTTAAGAAGGAAAGGATTGGAGAACAAGCTATGACGTAAAAAATATATACTTGCGAGTTTCTGGTGGCAGTACGCGCAATTAGACGCAAAAATAAGATATATGAATTGTCCAAAACAATAAAGATAAGATATATCTCAAAAAGAATATATCATATGGCATTAGTGATAACATCGGATTTTTCTTTCGATCCCACCAATCACTAGTTAACATATGGTTTCTAACTTAGTGGCTTGCTTGGTATGGAGAGACCAAGTGTGTCACATTAAGAAGTCTATAAAGCTTCAGTGTCTTGACCGTGTAGCCTATTCCGTAGTGCTACTGTACCTAATACCTGAAATGTTCAGTCTGGCATTGCCACATTACTTATGTCTTTCTCCCTTTCTCTTCCTGAACTATAGGATGTTAATTATGTTGATGGAGGGGCTACAGTTTGTGTGCGTACCAAATATCATCCTTAGTCCCTATGTAGTGCGCTGTGGGCCACTGGTTAACAGTAGTGCACCTATATACAAGAATAGGTGATTTGGGATGTGCCCTTAGGTCATATAAAGCCAGCAATGGGTATGAAAAAACAGGTCATCACTCCGTTTATGGATGGTTCCATGTATAACACATCCAGCTAATTGACTTCGTTCTCATTTTTGAGCACTACTGGTACAATCCAGCCATTGTAAGGGGCTTGTTAAGAGTCAAATATTAATTACCACACTATTCTCAGGCTCTCGCTCTTCTCTTATCGTCTCTCTCTCTTCTCCCCCCCCCCCCCCCCCCCCCCACCCCCCCCCCCCCCCCCCCCCCCCCCCACCACCACTGTGACTCATACCACTTTTAACAGAGCATGTTAAATGCATGTCTCTCTGAAAATGCTGATTTTATGTTTTGTGTAAAAATTGTAAAAGGTAACGTCCAGCCACAGTGGTGATCTTGATGCTCAACAGATTTACTTTTATATCTATGACTGATGTAGATAATTATCCACATCTCAGGTGACCTTATAAGGAAGTGAAATTAAATAGATTTTTTTTTGAAAAAGTGAAAACCTTTCGTTTTTAAAAAAAAATTGCTGTAATTCATTTGAAAATTAAAATACATCAAGTATTCTCATTACATAAGTATATTCACCCCTGAGTCAATACGTTAAGAGACACCTTACAGCTGCTTGTCTTTCTCTGGGTAATTCTTAGGGAGCTTTGCCAACACCTAGAATTGTACAATATTTTGCACATTTATTCTTTTTAAAATTCTTCAAGCTCTGCAGTGGTTAAAGACCATTTTGAAAGTCTTGCCATACGATTTGTGGCGGATTATTTTAGGCCGATTTTCATGTTAGAAGATTTTTGATGACAAAATTACCCAGGGGACAAGCCATGTATATATACATTTTAAAATCAAAGCAATTGAATTGTGACTTTTTTCTTTACACTAATAGAACTTACATAACGGTAGGTAGGCCTGCGGGGTAAGGAGTGTTGGTAAAGTAATCCAGAAGTGGCTCGGATCGAAATCCACTGAGCTGACAAGAGTAAAAATATGTCGGGTTCTTGCTACTGAGCGAAGGCGAGTTAACCCAAACTGTTCTGAGGTGGCTGTTAAGGTATGGAGATCGTTATGGAGCCCCCCCCCCTTCTGATTCAGAGGGGGTTGGTTAAAATCAGAAGACAGCATTTCATTGAATGCATCCGGTAACAAGCTGGACTAGGTTATCCCCCTTTGCACTCTAATAAATGTTTATTTGAATGGTTAGAATCTCTTGATTTAAACTGGTAAATTTATTAAAGAAGGGCTATTGCCCCACTGCACAATTCAGTGAATGAACTAGCACACTGGCGATGACTATTTGCTATAGAACTAACACACACCACACACACACACACACACACACTGAGAGTGAGAAAACACAAGCACACACACGATGATCTAAACAACTTCCTGGTCATAAACATGCGTTAAGATCTTAGGCAGCTAAACCAACTTTTAAAATATATATTGTAAAATGCAGGTCTTTAACAACGTGACAAATGTGGAAAGAGTAAAGGAGTGTTAATACTTTCTGAACTCACTTGAGGCCTTTTTTGTATTTCCACACACGGCGTGTCCAAACGGAACTCCTATTTCCTATAATTCTGGGCTTAGTCACAATCGTGCACTATGTAGGGAAATAGAATACTTATTTGGTATCAACAATAGTGACTATGTAGGGAATATGAAATACTATTTCTGGTATACAATAGTGCACTAATGTAGGGAATAAAATTACCTATTTGGGTATAACAATAGTGCACTATGTAGCGGAATAGAATATTACTTGGTATCGAACAATAGTGGCACTATGTAGGGGAATAGATACTATTTGGTATAACAATAGTGCACTATGTTAAGGAATAGATAACTATTTGGTATCACAATAGTGCACATGAGGGAATAGACATACTATTGGTATCAAAATAGTGCACTATGTAGGGAATAACTACTATTTGGTATCACCAACTAGTGCAGCTCTGTAGGGTAATAGAATACTATTTGGTCATCGAACATAGTGCACCTATGTAGGGCATAGAATAACTATTTGGTATCAGACAGCATCTTCAGTAAGGAAAGGCTTATGCCAGGAGACGTTAAGGTTACGCTTTGTTACAAAGTGGCCAACACAGCAATTGAAACCTCTTTCTGCTTTGAGAAGTTCATTATTTTAAACATGAATATGTAGAAGACTCGTAACCACTCGTATGTGTAGTTCATCTCTTTCCCAATTGCCCTTCCTCCAGTCCTTCACTTACCTACAACCTGATGGTACACATGAATGGGCTTGATAATCGAACGACGACCTTAGAGGAGATGCATGAGGAATACTGTGGTAACACACAACACACACCACACAAGCCACCACACACACAGTGACACATCGACACAGACAACAACCCACACACACAGACACACACACAAACAACACACAGACACCACACGACACAGACACACACATAGACTACACACAGATTGACTACACACACACTCCCTGACACACAGACACAACAGACACACAACAAACACATCCCACAGCATGCACACACAGACACACACACAGACACCACACCATAGACACACACACACACAACACACACACATAGACCAAACACGACCCAGACAACCACACAGAACACACCACAAGACAACACACACACCACTGACAAACAGACAAACAAACACCATCAAGACACAACAGACACACAGACAGAACCTGAACACACAGAACCAGACAGAAGCCACAACAACAGCACTGACCAGACACACACACAAACCCACCACACAGACATCACACAAGACACAACACTGACACACAGACACACCACAGACCACAACACACATAGAAACACACACATCACTGACACACAGAACACACAAAACACCACATCACCACACTGACCACAGACACCACACAGACACACACACACATAGACCCAACACACACTCTGACACACAGACACCACACACAAAACACACACACAAACACAGATGGGACGTGTAACCACGCTCTATTCTACTCCTTCTGTGTAAGCAATTCCTACCTCTCTTCACTTAAAAACAGAAATTGTTGGCGCAGTGGCTTCGTGTCGCTCAGTCAGGAATTCCTTTGACAGGAACAGGAAAGCTATCTACGACATAACTAACAAAAACGAAAGCCCTCAATATAGACATCCTGGGAAAGATATCAGCCCATGCATTGTTCTAGAAGTTGATCTTCTTTAGCGCTCAATTGGTTTTATATTGGGAAACCTAAAGTCAAAGTTATACACATATGACTGGCTGGGTGTTGGTATCCTGCGCTGGGCTGTTTGTATCCTGGCGGGTTGTTGGGTACCTGGCTAGGGTGTTTGTATCCTGGGCTGGGTGTTGGGTAGTCCTGGTGGGTGTTGGTATCCTGGCTTGGGGTGTTGGTATCCTGCTGGGTGTTGGTATCCTGGCTGGGTGTTGGTATCGGGCTGGGTTTGTTAACCTGGCTGGGTGTTGGTATCCGGCTGGGTGTTTGGTATCCTGACTGGTGTCTGGTATCCTGGCCGGTGTTGTTTCCTGGCCGGGTGTTGTTATCTGGCCGGGTGTTGGTATCCTGGCCGGGTGGTATGTTATCTCCTGGCTGGGTGTTGTTATCCTGGCTGGGTGTGGTAAACTGGCTGGGTGTTGTTACCTGGCTGGGTGTTGGTTACCCTGGCTGGCTGGGTTGTGTTGGTATCCTGGCCGGGTGGTGTATCCTGGCTGGGTGTGGTTATCCTGGTTGTGGTGGTGTATCACTGGCTGGGTGGTGTTATCCTGGCTGGGTGTTTGTTATCCTGGCTGGGTGGTTGTTATCCTGGCTGGGTGTTAGGTAACCCTGGCTGGGTGGTGGTATCCTGGCTGGGTGGTGGTATCCTGGCTGGGTGTTTGTATCCTGGCTGGTGGTGTTATCCTGGCTGGGTGGTGTATCTGGTGGGTGGTGGTTATCCTGGCTGGTGGTTGGTATCCTGCTGGTGGTGTATCGCTGGCTGGGTGGTGGTATCCCTGGCTGGGTGGTGGTATCCTGGCTGGGTGGTTGGTATCTGGCTGGGTTGGTGATAATCCTGGCTGGGTGGTGGGTATCCTGGCTGGGTGGTGGGTATCCTGGCTTTGGGTGGTGGTTCCCTGGCTGGGTGGTGTATCACTGGCTTGGTGGTGTTATCCTGGTGGGTGTGGTATCCTGGCTGGTGTGGTACCCTGGCTTGGTGGTGGTATCACTGGCTGGTGGTGGTCTCCTGCTGGGTGTGGTAATCCTTGGTTGGGTGGTGTTATCCCTGGCTGGGTGGTGTGGTTCTTGGCTGGGTGGTGGTACCTGCTGGGTGGTGGTATCTGGCTGGGTGGCTGGTATCTGGCTGGGTGGTGGTATCCTGGCTGGGGGTGTGTTGGTATCCCTGCTCTGGCTGGGTGGTGGTATCCCCTGGCTGGGGTGGTGTTATCCTGGCTGGGTGTTGGTATCCTGGCTGGGGTGGTGGTATCCTGGCTGGGTGTGGTATCCCCCTGGCTGGGTGTGGTATCTGGCTGGTGGTGGTATCCTGGGTGGTGGTAAGTATCCCTGCTGGGTTGGTGTTCATCTGGTTTGGGTGGTGGGTATCCTGGAACTGATGCTGATTAGAAACATTAGAAAAACTGTTTAAATGGGTGAAAATTAGAAATGAGTTACAGGGATTTATAGGATAACTTGACAATTGCTGCTGACCTCGGTATGGTAATCAGAGTTTACAGGGATTTATAGATACTTGACATAGTAGATTGAAACGCCTGTATGATGAGTTAACAGGGATGTATAATAACTTGACAATGGTAGCCTGATCCTGTATGTAAGATCGAGTTACAGGGATTTATAGATAAAATTGAACAATGTAGCTGATCCTGTATGTTAATGAGGTTACAGGAATTTATTAGATAACTTGACAAGTAGCTGACCCCTGTATGTAATGAGTTACAGGGATTTTAGTAGATAACTACTTGACAGACGTAGCTTATCCTGTTATATGAAAGTTTACAAGGGCGGATTTTATAGATAGATTGACTTTGCAAGCCGTAGCTGATTTTTTCTTGTTGTGGTATTGTATTATAATGAGTTAACATAAACAGGATGTATAGATAACCTTGACAACGTAGCCTTGCGAATTTTAGTTTTCACTGGAATCGCGTATTCTGTAATGAGTTAACAGGGCCAATTGTTTTAATAAGATAATGTTGACACAAACCGCTGGTATTCTGATCCTGTATGTAATGAGTTACAGGGATGTATAGATATCTTGGACAAGAGCTGATCCTGGTAAGGAATGAGTTTACAGGGGGATTATAGATACTTTGACAACGTAGCTGATCCGATATCGTAATGAAGTTAGAGGGATTTTTGTGTAAAAATTGTTTCTTTGTGTAAAATTGTGGTTTCATAACACATAGTGTTATACAAAAATTCCTTTGAGTTCTTATTTGTGCTCTGGATTATATTATATTTTCCTCCACATATGCACGTTCTTGTACGTTGATTCGTGTATTCTCGTCTCAGTATGAGGCTGCTTCAAGATGCTCTTTGAAACTCCAATAGCAACAGGGTGGCTTCCGGAACTTTATTTGACTTTGATACGAAGGAGAAAAGTGTTTATGAAGGTAGCTGGAGTCCTTTGGTCCCTCGTCTGACTTCACAGTCAATAGGGAGGAATTGCCAGTTGACCTCCAATGATATAACCAAATACGTGGTTGCCGAACACGATTGTTATTCGTGTGATTCTATACTGTTGGATTTACTTGCGATTTGAATGTTCCAAAGCTCTTGTATTCAGTGGATAGTATTCATCTGTCAGATGTCAAGGTATTCAGTGATAGGTTATTCATGTCACTGAATTCCAGGTATCAGTGATAGGCTATATTCATCTGTCAATGATTCAAGATTCAGTGATAGGCTATTACAGATCTGTGAATGTCAATGTATTCAGTGATAGGCTATTCCATCTGTCACTTAATGTAATGGTTCATTCAGTGATAGGCCTATTCATCTGTCACTAATGTCGAAGTATTCCATGATAGGTCCTTCTTCAACAACTTTTTTTCAG
>NW_019942838.1:0-2685 GCF_002910315.2 Salvelinus sp. IW2-2015
TCTCAGAGCAACCAGACCACTGAAAACATTATCAGCAGCAACCCTAACAGTGCGGATAGAAATATTGATGGAAATGCTATCAGTGTTATGAAAATCGACACAGTTGAAGGTACAGCATGTTAATAGTGTAGGAAGACAATATAAGTGATAGTCGCTTAGCTTTTTTTCTTTGGCAAAGTGCATCAAGACCTTAGAACCTGTATAAAAAGGGAAAACTACTGCCAGGGCGTTATACATTGGCATATTTTAATATTTGGCATTTGTTGAAAAAAACTGAGGGATAAAAATAGACAGAGGAAGTTGCAAGGAAGTCAAGTAYGTGGGCTCTTGCAGGTTTCTTTTTACTCTTATCGATTTCCTGTTTAAAAACTCTCGTTTCTTGAATGTACTGAATTTTAAATGTTTTTTTTCTGTATGATCAAGTTGGCCTGAAATGGTAATAACATGATTTATTTGGCAGTTTCCAATAAATATGTAGATGTCTAATCTGAAAACGTAAATGTGAATGTGGATTGGGCATATGAAACAAGGAAATAAAAATTGCAATCTCATTCAATMATTTGTCTGCTTCAGCAATAAATGATAAGAGTGTCTGCTAAATTAGTCAAAAATATAATAAAATAATCTGTAAACCCCATGGGACTAAAGCAAATTTTTTTCATTGTGACTAAAGCAGGATTTTTCATTCTTTAAAAAGAGAAGAAGCAAAAAAAAATAGATTGTAACGGCTGTTGGAAGGAGAGCACCACGGTGCAGCGTGGTACGTGTCCATATTTATTTAATGAACACTAAAATAACTGAAATAACAAAGAGAACAACCGAAACAGTTCTGGCTGGTGCAGACACGCAACAGAAAACAACTACCCACAAACCACAGGTGGGAAAAGGCTACCTAAGTATGGTTCTCAATCAGAAACAACGATAGACTGCTGCCTCTGATTGGGAACCATACCAGGCCAAACACATAGAAATACAAAACATAGAACAAAAACATAGAATGCCCACCCCAACTCACGCCCTGACCAACCAAGAAATAGAGACATAAAAAGGAACTAAGCGTTCGGCTCGTGACCATACAGTAGATGTGAAGTTAAAGGATCGTTGTGTCAAAACATAGACCCCTTATTAAGCTATGCGATGACGGAAAACAATAGAATCTTCCACAGAAGTTGTGTGGTATGATAATGCAGTTAGAGTTCGTGCTGCTTCTAGTCTTCTGAAATCCTACTGTATACGTTTTCAATGCCATTGTTTTATTGCTGACACCCTCAGAACAAAATTACAATATTATACACTGCTCAAAAAAACATAAAGGGAACCACTTAAACAACACAATGTACACTCCAAGTCAATCACACTTCTGTGAAATCAAATCTGTCCACTTAGGAAGCAACACTGGATTGACAATAAATTTCACATGCTGTTGTGCAAATGGAATAGACAAAGGTGGAAATTATAGGCAATTAGCAAGACACCCCCAAAAAGAGTGGTTCTGCACGTTGGTGACCACAGACCACTTCTCCATTCCTATGCTTCCTGGCTGATGTTTTTGGTCACTTTTGAATGCTGCGGTGCTTTCACTCTAGTGGTAGCATGAGACGGAGTCTACGACCCACCAAAGTGGCTCAGGTAGTGCAGCTCAATCCAGGATGGCAACATCAATGCGAGCTGTGGCAAGAAGGTTTTGCTGTGCTGTCAGCTAGTGTCCAAGAGCATGGAGCGCTACCACGGAGACAGCCAGTACATTCAGGAGACGTGGAGGGAGCGCCGTTTAGTGAGGGCAACAACCCAGCAGCAGGACCTGCCTACCTCCACCTTTGTGCAGAGAGGAGCAGGTGGAACACTGCCAGGAGCCCTGCCACAAATGACCTCCAGCAGGCCACAAATGTGCATGTGTCTGCTCAAACGGGTCCAGAAACACAGACTCCAAGTGGGTGGTATGACGGGCCGCGACGTCCAATGTGGGGGTCTGTGCTTAACAGCCCCGAACCACCGCTGCAGGACGCATTTGGCATTTGTTACCCAGGAAAACACCAAAGATGGGGGCAATATCGCACAGAAGCTACCCTTTGGGTGCCTATATATTTGTTTGCTTCTAGGAACACTCTTCCTCACCTCACATTATTGTTCACGATTTCATTCAGAGTATGGTAATCATGGGCAGTGTCCACATTTAATGTAAAAAGGTTACGACTTATTGAAACTCATCTATTTCCTATTCTTATTTAATCACATAAAAGTGACTTCCGAAAATGAAAAAACAATACATCTAACTCCTACCATTCATTTCTATTGGGCACAAAATAATCTGATAACACAAAACCACCAACCAAAAGCAGAAAGATGCACCAACAAATTTTGTACTACTTTGTTACTACACATACAGTGGCGCACGAGACAAGATTTGATACCACTGCCGATTTTTGCAGGGTTCCTAGCTTACAAAGCAGTGCTAGCAGGTCTGTAATTGTCTATTCAATAGCGCTACACTTTCAACTTTGTAGAGACGGAATCTAAAACAAAAAATCCAGAAAATCACATTGTGATGAATTTTTAAGTAATCTAATTAGCATCTTTATTGCGATGACATACAGTAAGTATTTGCCATTTTCGCCCAAAATTGCAATCAATCCCAGCATAACAGACGGCAAAGCGACCTTGCGATTTTTTTCATTCTCTCCTTTT
>NW_019942838.1:5321-79946 GCF_002910315.2 Salvelinus sp. IW2-2015
TCTTTAAGAGAATGACGAAAGCAATAACGAAGGACGGTTTGGGTATAGTGTAAAGTTCTTGATGATGGTGATCACAAAGGCAAACATTAAGAACATAAAAACATAAAAATTCTGTATGGAAACCAAGTCAGACTTCATGAGAGGTTATTTATTACTTATTCAACTGCTCTTTAAATCGTTAGGCACAGCAGTTAGTTTGATAATAATGGTTTTTGCAATCCCTTCGAACTTACCATCAGAAGTACTGTAGGCATAGTGGTTTAATAATTCATAATTTTTTATTAACTGGAGATCGGTCTCAAGCCTGTAATGGGGGCTGGTACAATTTGCTGTCTTGTAGGAGGTTTGGTAAACATCAGGACCGTATAAGCACGTTTTTTCATGTAATATTTAAGCGCAGATGGTCATGTTACAGGTTGATGTATTTGTCACATTTGACATGAAGGAAGTTAGTCTTTCGTCATATGCAGCCTGTAAATTTTAGAAGTGTTCTCTGGAGAACCAAGGTTTGTTGGAGTTTGTGATAATTTATAATATATCATCTTCATCCTAGAGGAGTGAAGATGAGGCGATGCATAATAAGAGTAACATGGTTCTACATTCTTCGATGTAACGCTTCATCAGTGTGGAAGATGTATATTTTTATGTTTTCTTATGTTTTTTTCTTCGTAAGATTGTTTTTTATACTTTAGGGTGGAGTTTATAGAGTTCGATATGAAAGTGGGTGTGGGAGCCTCTCTACCCGTGGCAAGTATGTGTGAGAGATGAGGATCCTATGTTCAATCGTGGGGTTAGGGTACTCATGTGGGGTCAAGGTCGTCTTCATGTGAGATCGGAGTTTGTGTGGTGTTTTGGTGGTTCTTTAACCCTGGAAGCCTCTATTATTTTGGTAATCATGCCTACTGATCTTTGTGGATCATATTTTTTATGTTGGAATTTATTCATGGCGCGGTTATATAATAGTAAATTTATTTGTTTTTAGTTTGTTACATTCTTGTACTTGATTTTGACTAGGTTGTATTTCCTGAGGAAACTAGAAGTTAATGCAGAACATGATTTCAAAATATCTACATGCTCTAATCATAATGTTGGCTATGTTTTTTGTGTTTATATAATATATTTGGATTAATCAGGTGTGTTTGCTAGGTTAATGGAAAAAGTTGACACCGAATCAGGCTCGGGACTTGAGTTGCACTTGTTTTTTATAATCGAAAGCAGAGACCACTAACGTTTCACTTGGTTTGGAGGTGGTAGGTGTTCATTTTAATCGTTTTTGGTACTGATTGTCTGGCGATAACTGTTCCGCTCCAGTAACTAACATGATTTAGGTGTGTTTATAAGTGGCACTTGGTCTCACTTTATAGGAACCGACATTATTTTCTTGTAGTTAAGAGTGTCGATTTTGAATAATGGAATGTCTACTTATGGTGCACTTTGCTCGCTCAGTGTATTTGATCGCAGAGCATTATTTAGATTTTAATATGTCACAGTCTTTTGGACAGAATATGACCAAAGATCTCAAACGCAAGTTCTAGTGTTTGTTGTAGTTTGTGTGTGCGTGGGTGTTATGTGTCGCGAGCGGAGTTTACATATGTATGGAATCTAACGTTTACGTTTGCCTTTTGTGGGGTGAGAAGGGAGAAATAGCTATATCATATAGAAAGATTCGATTTAAGTGAACAAGAAAGTGACAGATGAGGTTTCAAAGGCAATTCATGGAGCAATCTATTGACTGGTTTTGAGTGGTGCTACGTGTTGGGATATAAATGAAACCTATTTTAAAGTTCACATATAGTGAGTTTTAATAGTGATTAATAGGGCTACAATTGGGCGATGCGATAAGAACGGAGAAATCTCAGCTGGATAATACTGACTTGGTAGGATACACTGAAAGAAAGTTCTCACCGCTCGAGCCTGCAGCAATTTCACTCAGCGACGATGGACCACATCAGTAGAAAGGGATGACCACAGTAGACCGCACAACCAGCAGCTGGTAGAGAGATGGAGACACAGAACCTGGAGGGACTGACGAAACACATGTTTTGACTATGCGGGGACCAAACATCACACATTCACAGTGTACTCTCTCACAAACAACAGAGCAGGTAACTTCTCACCTCTCACTGTCATCCAGCTCTCTGGTGATTCTCCCTTGTGCAAGGGTATATTTGCATATTGTAGAATGCTTCCATGCTGCTGGATACTGCAGGGATGGTCATGCTCTCCTTGTGGGGTCCCAATTCTTAGATGAGTACTCGCATCTTTTAGCACTCAGCCTTAGATGTTTGGAGCTGGTTGTACACGTATTTGCATCGCAGAGCTCACAGAGTCTCCTTCAGATCATGGGTGGACAGAGGGCTCTCGGCAGGTCACATATCACCAGCTGTTTAACATAATATATAAATAATACTGAAAATCTGCATACTGGAGTCATCACCCTCAAAATATTATGATCTTGTATTTTATAAGAGATGCAATTCAGTTACAGAATTGAACATCCTATCATACATTGAAATGTTGTTGTTTTTTGTGTGAATGTCGTACAACAGACATACCATCCACTGTGATGTTGACAGCATTACTGTACTCTCCTGATCCAGACTCACACCAGTACACTCCACTGTGCCATGTGTATGTGTAGCTGATGGTACATGTGGACCCCGTTATTGATCCCCAGTTAGAGACACACCCTGACTCTACTCCTCTCTCTGTGTATCTCCTCAGTCTCCATCCAGTAGAGTTCCCCTTCTCCTCACAGCTCAGTGAGAGAGACTTTGATGTAAAGTGTTGAGTTGTGTTTGGACTTATTCTGAGAGACACTGAAGGGTGCAGATCTGAAACAAAGAGAGACAGAGCCAAACCTTTAGTTAATTAATATATACACTGCTCAAAAAAATAAAGGGAACAGTTAAACAACACAATTTAACTCCAAGTCAATCACACTTCTGTGAAATCAAACTGTCCACTTAGGAAGCAACACTGATTGACAATATATTTCACATGCTGTTGTGCAAATGGAATAGACAAAAGGTGGAAATTATAGGCAATTAGGAAGACACCCTCCTATAAAGGAGTGATTATGCAGGTGGTGACCACAGACCTGCTGCATTTGTGGCCTGCTGGAGGTCATTTTGCAGGGCTCTGGCAGTGCTACTCCTTGCACAAAGGCGGAGGTAGCGGTCCTGCTGCTGGGTTGTTGCCCTCCTACGGCTTCCTCCACGTCTCTATTCTAGCTCGTACAATATGCATATTATTATTACTATTGGATAGAAAACACTCGCAAGTTTCTAAAACCATTTGAATTATATCTGTGAGTAAAACAGAACTCATTTTGCAGCAAACTTCCAGACAGGAAGTGAAAAATCTGAAATCGAGGCTCTGTTCCAGGGCCTTCCTATTAATTTGCCTGAAATCTATGGATATACATGCACTTCATACGCCTTCCACTAGATGTCAACAGGCAGTGGGAGGTGGAATGGGGTGTCTAGCTTGATCTGTGGCCGAACAAGAGCTTTTGGAATGACGTGWCTGGAAATTTCATTGTCTTCGAAGGCGCGAGAAGGAACCTCAGATTGCCTTCTGAAAAGCTTTCGGTATACACGTTAGATATCTCCGGCTCTGATTTTATTTGATAGATGTGATAAAAACATCATAAAGTAGTTTTTTTCAACCGAGTTGCATCAGTTTATTGAACGTTTATTGCGAGTTTTGGAATTTTCTTATCTTTGCGTCAAGTGAAGTTGGGCACGTTTGCGCCACATGGCTAGCTATGGTTGCTAATTCGACAGGAGAAGAGGACATTCTAAAACCAAACAACGATTATTCTGGACCAAGGACNAGACTGTCATCTGATGAAGTTGTTTCTTGGTTAGTGACTAATTATATCTCTATTTGGTCAGTTTTGTAATAGCTACCTATGCGGTAAAATATTTTTGAAAATATGCGGTTGAGTCTTTTGCTATTGTGGTTAGCTAATAGAAATACATATTGTGTTTTCGCTGTAAAACATTTTAAAAATCGGAAATGATGGCTGGATTCACAAGATGTTTATCTTTCATTTGCTGCTATTGGACTTGTGATTTCATGATATTTATATGCTAGTATTTACTTGTGGCGCTATGCTAGGCTATGCTAGTCAGCTTTTTACTGATGAGGATGCTGCCGGATCCGGGATGGTGATGAAGTAGAAATTAACTAAGGGAAAGCAGTGGTGAAATACAGAATTTGAAAGATGTATGAAAAGTCTGGTAAGCAGACTCCACATCGGCCTGATTATAGACATTTTACCATGAAATATCAATCGACATCTTAAAGCGCTCACTAATACATTTGTTAAATATTCTACATTTAATGCTATTAATCATTCCCATCTGTTCATTTCCAGCTGCCAAAGAGAAGTGGAAAATTGAAAAGTGTTCAGATATGCCAGTATACCTGTATAAGCCACATTAGTCCAATTCAATTAAAAAAATGAATAAGGGTAGCAGATGAACTGGTTGGTCACTCTTATGGGCCTAAAACTTCATACGGATAGGAGGCAGTGTTTCCACTTTGAACAAATTGCGTACCCAAACGAAATTTCCTCCTACTCTGTCCCAGAAGGTAATACATGCATATTATTATTACTATTGTATAGAAAACACTCTGAAGTTTCTAAAACTGTTTGAATTATTTCTGTAAGTATAACAGAACTCATTTGGCAGACAAAAACCTGAGAAGAGGTCAAAACAGGAAATGAGAAGTCGATTTTCAAAACAAGTGTCAAATGGTACCCCGTCTAGATATGGCTGAACAAACACTGCCTAGGGCTTCCACTAGATGTCGTCGTCTTTAGATTTTAGTCTTATTATTCTACTATAAAGGAGGGGCTCATAGGAGCTGTTTTAGTGGGTGGTCGTCAGAATTCTCAGTCAGGATTTGCGCGCGAGTGAGAGAGAGAGCTCTCGTTCCAATGCTCTTTYTTCAGACAATGAAATTCTCCGGTTGGATCCTTATTGATGATTAATGTAAAACACATACTAAATATGGATTGCAAACATCATTTGACCTGTTTCTACGACCTGTAATGGAACTTTTTGAGTTTTTGTCTGGATGGATTGTTCGTGCGTCATGAAATGGATTCCTGGGATGAACATACTAACAACAAGTGGCTAAATGATGGGCTTTATGGAACTTTTCAGTCATTTATTGTCGATCTGGGAATCCTGGGAGTGCTTCTGAATGAAGTTATTCGAAGGTAAGTGCATATTTATAGTGTTTTTGTAGCTTTTGTTGAACACCAAATGCGATTATTTCTTTGGCTGGATTGTGCTCTAAACGCCGTTCTCAGATTAATCTTTTCCCGTAAAGTTTATTTTGAAATCTGACACAGCGGTGCATAGAGGATAAGTTTATCTTTTAATTAATGTGAATAACACTTGCATCTTTTTATCAATGTTTTATTATGAGTATTTCTGCAAAATCACCAGATGTTTTGGAATCAAAACATTACTGCATGTAACGTGCCAATGTAAACTGAGATTTTTTTTATATACACTGCTCAAAAAATAAAGGGAACACTTAAAAACACAAATGTAACTCCAAGTCACTCACTTCTGTGAAATCAAACTGTCCACTTAGGAAGCAACACTGATTGAAATAAATTTCACATGCTGTTGTGCAAATGGAATAGACAAAAGGTGGAAATTATAGGCAATTAGCAAGACACCCCAATAAAGGAGTGATTATCAGGTGGTGACCACAGACCACTTCTCAGTTCCTATGCTTCCTGGCTGATGTTTTGGTCACTTTTGAATGCTGGCGTGCCTCACTCTAGTGGTAGCATGAGACGGAGTCTACACCCACACAAGTGCTCAGGTAGTGCAGCTCATCCAGGTGGCACATCAATGCGACTGTGCAAGAAGGTTTGCTGTGTCTGTCAGCGTAGTGTCCAGAGCATGGAGGCGCTACCAGAGACAGGCCAGTACATAGGAGACGGTGGAGGAGGCGTAGGAGGGCAACAACCCAGCAGCAGGACCGCTACCTCCGCCTTTGTGCAGGAGGGCACTGCCAGAGCCCTGCAAAATGACCTCCAGCAGGCCACAAATGTGCCTGTAAAGTAAATGTAAAGGCAAAAGAAAAGGTTTTAATTCAATGCACTGGAACACGTGAAAGCATACACCAACTCTGAATACAGCAGAGGGTGACTTCAGCTTATAAGTGCAGTCAGTAAATCAATATAATGTCATGGTAGCCAAGATAGTGATGTTWATGTATACTTAAGGCTAAGGAACTTTACAGAACTCACAAGAGATGACAGAMCTGAGAAACAATAATCAAATAATTACTGGTACTTAATCGATACTCAAGGATACTGAATCTCATTGTAAATCACTAAGCATAGTTTGCAGAGACTCGAAAAGGGGCCTGTCATTTGCTTGCGTCTTCCAGCAGGCCGACATGATCTGGTACATGTTCTCTGGACAGGATATTGGGCGAGGCATCCTGTACCCTCTTCTCACCCTCCTGATCATCTCAATGTCTCCAATGTCTGGAACAATAAGAAACTGAATATAGTGTAATGTTATTGTTTTACTGTGTGAGATCAATCAAGACTGAAGCATGTAGCATAACACAGCAGATTTTGTGTAGACTACATTCAATTTATTATCAGCCAATGCTGGATAAAAACTCAATGTCTTAACTGAGGGCATGTTATTCACACAATCCTATTCCTAACTCGCTACCTCACATATACTCTCCACATGGCACTGTAGTAAGTTGTAGGGTTATTAGGCCAAATGCTAATTTGAGGTGCAGAACTCTGATTTGTGCTTCAATCATGCACTGTCTTTGCCTGCTCACTGACATTAGGATACAGATAAACGTTTTTCATGAAGTTCTTGGCCCTCAGTGACCCTTTTTCTGTAGAGATGAAATCATGTATCAGGGATTCTTGAAAGTTGGGATAATAMTTGTTCAGCAGGGAAACTTGTATTTGGACGTATTATTTGAGTTAAATTACAATTAGGGGGATTTTATAAAGGGAAAGATTTGCTTTTGGAATTTTCTAAATATTTTCCATTTCCATGTCAGAAATGCCCTTTTCAGGAGTAAAGGATCCCAAATTCAAACCCTCCAAAAAGTTCTAACAGGCAATAATGAATATTAATTGAAAAAGGATCTTAGTTGTTGCTTGCAATAGCCCTCTGTTTAAATAATATTATTTATTTCAAAACTGTGATTCCTAAAAAATGTCTGGAGATTTTGTCAACTCCATCATAAAATCCTAAATTAATCAGGATTGACCATGGTCAGTCACCCATAAGGACCCTTTCATGTCCTCATTACGTGTAGTGCAACAAGAACTCATGCAATGTAAAATTCTCTACTTAGATTTCAACAAACAATATTGATATCCCTTTGGTCACAACCATTAACTACATCTCCTTGAGAGATTAAGAAAGAATATGATTTTTCTTTCATTTTTTTTTTTGATTAGGTTTAAGAGTCATGAAGCAACAGAGGAACAACTTCAATGAAGTAAAATTATATTTTTGTCAACTCCGTAAAACCTCAAATCCAAGCACCACAGGGAGGGGGAGCAAGCATGACAGTTCTGCGACATATGCTTAAACTATTGAAGTACTTGCTGTGCTAGATTGAGGGTTTGCTTCCTTTTGTTCATTCCTCAGTTGGTATTGCACCTGTGTTCATGTACCTCGCTTCTGTTATGCTGTTTTGTTTCATGATTGTTGTTTGCATTAAATGTTTTACCTGCACCTGCTTCTCGACATCGTTACAGTTAGTTGCATTTATAAATGTTAGAATTTGGTTTTTCATTTACTTGATGTAATAGCTCATACTTTGGTGTATCAAATTATATATTTAAAATGTTGTTCATATCAAGAACATTATAGAAATTGTCCTGGCTTTCAAGAATCCCAGAAGAAAAAAAAAATCTTACTTGCATAGGGTTCCTCCCCAAACGTCATGATCTCATACAGCAAGATGCCGAAAGACCACACGTCGTTCTTGATGGTGAACCTTTTGCTGGCAATGGCCTCAGGAGCCATCCATCTGACAGGGAAACATCCACCCTCACTAGCTCTATAATATKCACTGTTCGGGCTGCCAGGTGTGGCTCTTATTAAGACCCTGGCAAGGCCAAAGTCAGCCACCTTGTAGACATTCTCTCCAACCAGCACATTCCTGGCTGCCAGGTCCCTGTGGAGGTACAGTTTATTCTCTAGATAATCCATCCCACAAGCCACCTGGACTGCCATCTGAATCTGGTGGGAGATATCTAGAGGTTTATCATTTTCTGTGTAACAGGGAAGGAAAGCACAATGAGAAAAAGTCTCAGACAATTCAATGACATGAAGGGTATAATTTTCACTTTTTGATTTMAAAGGAACTAGTAGAAATTTGCAAGCTCATATTTTCACAGATATAACTTTTCAAAAATAATTCTGTACTACACTTGTTGAAAATGTCCTATAGTCAGTAAAGTACTTAAGTAGTCCTTTAAAGTATTTTTACATAAGTCATTTTTGGGGGTATCTAGTTTACTTTATTTATATTTTGACTATTTTGACTTTAATACATTCATAAAGAAAATGTACTTTTTAACACCATACATTTTCCCTGACAATCAACAGTTACATTTTGAATGGTTAGCAGGACAGGAAAATTGTCTAATTCACACACTTATTAGGAGAACATCCCTGGTGATCCATACTGCATCTGATCTGGTGGACACATGCTTCATTTGTAAATGATGTCCGAGTGTTGAAGCATGCCCCTGGCTATCCATAAATAAAAACAAGAAAAGGGTGCCACCTGGTTTGCTTTACATAAGGAATTTGAAAAGACTTACACTTTCGATACTTAGGAATATTTTAGCAATTACATTTACTTTTGATACTTAAGTATATTTAAAATCAAATACTAAGACTTCTCAAGTGGTATTTTATTGGGGGACTTTCAGTTTTACTTAGTCATTATCTATTAAGGTATCTTTACTTTTACTCAAGTATGACAATGAGGTACTTTTTCCATCACTGCCTAATGTTATAGTGTACCACAATTGAGAGTTTAAGTAAGGCCAAGAGTTTCTGACCATGTGACCTGATAACTATAACCTATTAAATTATGGACTGCAGCCCTTCGATTTTTTTAGACCGGGTCATATGTCATATAATTAGGAAAAACTCCTGCTGGCACATACAGCAGTGTACTCTTACTCCTGAGGTATTCTAGCAGACTTCCGTTCTCCATCAGTTCAGTGATGATGTAGATGGGCTCCTTAGTGCAGACAGCCAAAAGCTTGATAATGTTGGGATGCTCCATGGTTTTCATGATCTGGGCCTCCCTTAGGAATTCCTGAAGATTCATGGAGTCTAGGAACATAACAAGCACAGGTCGTTTATTTTATTCCAACACTGGCTGGAATTCCATCAAACCTGAACCTTGGAAGGGCACGTTATGATGAACAACAAAGGATAGTCAAGCAATCAGGCTCCTTTTGCTCAATGCAATGTTCTACCTGCCATTACAAAATGACTGCTGTGGCTTCTGCTACCTACAGTAGCATGCGGGGAAAAAAGGGATTTTAATTCAAAACAAAGAGTATTTCAATCTTCTCGTTTTATAATTTTGGATATTGGGGTAATCAGGAGTACAGGAATCCAACCCTGGATACAGGTACATTTTCCCAGCCGTATCCCGCACCGGCTCCAAGTAGTCCACCTTCTGGCAGCTGTGCGTTCCAATATAAAGGGAAGTTATGGCCAATCTACGTATTCATAGATGTCAAGGGAAGCCAGGTTTCCCCCCCAAAAAATTGGCTTTTTAAAAAACTTTAATTCGCAAGAGACTGAATGAATCTCACCGGCGAACACATCCGAGCGAGCAAAACTGTGCCCCCCTGTCTCACTATGTGTAGCCAATCTATCTGATTCTGTCTGGTTAACTTCATTAGCATACTGCAGCCCCATATACTACCCACCACTGCGACCTGTACGCTCTCGTTGGCTGGCCCTTGCTCCATACTCGTCGCCAAACCGACTGGCTCCAGGTCATCTACAAGTCTCTGCTAGGTAAAGCCCCGCCTTATCTCAGCTCACTGGTCACCATAGCTGCACCCACCCGTAGCACACGCTCCAGCAGGTATATCTCCCTGGTCACCCCCAAAGCCAATTCTTCCTTTGGCCGCCTTGCCTCTCCTTCCAGTTCTCTGCTGCCAATGACTGGAATGAACTGCAAAATCACTAAAGCTGGTGACTCTTACCTCCTTCACTAGCTTTAAGTATCAGCTGTCAGAGCAGCTCACAGATCACTGCACCTGTACATAGCTCATCTGTAAATAGCCCATCCAATCTACCTCATCCCCATACTGTATTTATTTATTTAGTTTGCTCCTTTTGCATCCCAGTATCTCTACTTGCACATCCATCTTCTGCACATTCTACCATTCCAGTGTTTAATTGCTAGCCAGGATGTGACAGTACTGCTAGTATGAACTCGCGGACCCAGGCGCAGATAAACACAGCAGGCAGAGGTGAGGGTAAATCCAGAACATTTACTAAAGTCTTCACAGAAAAAACAACAAAAAATAGCAAATGAGTACAGTACACTAAACAAGAGACCTGAGCAACCGGTCCAGTCAAAAGAAGAAGCTAAATAGTCATAGAGCAGGTGAACCCAATAAGCCCAAATCAGGTTCACCTGGATACTAGAAATTACCTAAGAGTGCCCTCCAGTGGCACCCTCAGGGAGTACACTCAATGACGACACCTAACCTGTGACAGCACTCCCCCCTCAAGGAACGGCTCCACCAGGGGTAGCTGAAAGTCGACGGAAGTCCCGAATGAGTCCGGGGTCCAAAATGTCCCGGCCCGGAACCCAGGAACATTCCTCAGGGCCGTAACCCTCCTAGTCCACGAGATACTGAGTTCCCCACTGGATCTGACGGCTGGAGAGGATGCGTCGCACCTTGTAGGCTGGCTGTCCCGCTATCATGCAAGGCGGAGGTGGAGGCCGAGTGGCCGGAACCAGAGGGTTGAATACCACAGGTTTGAGTCTGGAGATGAGGAAGGTGGGATGGACCCTCATGGAACGGGGAAGACAAAGACGATAGGTCACTGCATTGATGCGCTGTAGAACCTCAAATGGCCCAAAGTCCTAGATTCCAGACGTAGGGGCAGATCCCTAGTAGACAACCAGACCATCTTGCCTGGACGCAGGAGGGGACTCGGGCGACGATGACGGTTGGCCTGTCATTGAATCCGAGCTGAGGACCTCAGAAGAATTCATCTGTCTCTCCTTATCTTTTTGCTGCATTTCTAACCGGGCCAGCCTCACCTTCAGCCTAGCGGCCCCGTCTGAACGACCTGAAGCAGAAGATAAAGGATCGAATCGAGGCAATGTAAAGGGGGTACGAGTAACCCCTTCCTCCGCCCTGTTCTCCGATTTGGCATCGGAAGGTCTACCCGTCTCCTCTCCTTGCAATGAGAGAATTCGTTCTCTCACTAAACCCTCCCTGACTAGCACCAAAAGCTCAGCCTTCAGTGCTTTCTCAGGGATAATGAATCCATAATGGGCAGCTATAGCTAAAAGGTCTACTTTACAAAACCTCACCAAACAATCAATAGAGGACGCTTCAAAAAACTTGGAGATGGCTGAGGCAGCCATCTTGTACACAGCAATCTACTGAACACACAAACTAAACAAGTCATCCAAACTCACAACCTACCATCACACCTCAATCACTAACCACAGAGAGCTCAGAACAGCAGGGTCCGGTGGGTTTAATGGAATCCCGGATGAGCCCCCATTATGTTCCGCACGCCTCTGTGAAGAGGGAACGCAACACCCTGCTACAACTCAACTCCCCGTGAAGTGAAAGAGGTATGGGACTGTAGGTGCGAGAAAGGATGACAAAAGGCAGAATTGACCGTTACTAGGATGTATTCCTTACACGGTAATATGGGGAAAAGGGGCTGGACGGAACCAAAGCAAAGAAAGTAAATGTCAAAGCCCCCCCTCTCCTATCTAACCTGCCTACCCACTACTTACCTAACTTTGCACCACCTGGTGCCCTAACCAAAATACAGAGGGTGGTCCGCCCAGGTCTTACCTAGTGTGCCTAGACAGTGAATATACTACGGGTATATGTATGCCCGCGGGCCTCTTGCCTAAGCACTCCCTAGGTGCCTTCCCCTTCCCCCCTGGGAACAAATGAAACAGAATATTATTAACAATTTCACAAACACACAGAAACACAGGACATCAATTAGGCTCTGTCTGGCTGAGCAACAAACTCACACAGAACATAACTGCTCCCAGCAACAACTAACACAGTAAATTACCCACAGCCATCAGCCTCCTCTCTCAGAAAATGCATTCTGCAATGATCTCTCTGCAATCTCTATCACAATCAATCTTTCTGCAATCTCTATCACAATCAATCTCTCTGCAATCTCCTCAGCCTGCAATGATCTAAGCCTGCCTATGGTCTCTCTTTTTCTGAACAACAGAACACTGGCTTTTATAGCTTCAGAAGGCATTGGTAATTGGAGACAGCTGCGTCCTGACGAGGGGGCGGGGTCAGCTCTCCAATCATCAATTGGGGCCGACCAATCAGCTACTTGGGGAGAATTTCAGGAAGCCATCTCCTGAAACACACACACTCAAATACAAACTACAACACAGAAACTGGGGAACTTAACACGCTGACCGAGCCCTCTTCCAGATACGGCGGCAATGAATGATGAGACGTTGAGCGGAAGGAACCGTCACTTCGATCTCCTGATCTGGAAACAGGGGGGGCTGGTAATTGTACAATGCCTGGAATGGTGATAGACCAGTGGAGGAACACTGGAGAGTGTTGTGTGTGTACTCCACCCAGGGAAGGTGCTGACTCCAAGTTGCGGGGTTGGCGAACACACAGCACCGTAAAGTGTCTCCAGATCTTGGTTCACCCGCTCAGTTTGACCTTTATACTGAGGGTGATAACCTGATGACACCTGAAGAGTACAGAATGCCCTCCAAAATCTGAAGGCAAACTGGGGACCCCGGTTGGAGACTATGTCCAGAGGAAGTCCATGAAGGCAAAAAACGTGTTGAATGACTAGCTGAGCAGTCTCACAGGCAGATGGAAGTTGAGGCAGCGGAATGAAATGTGCCACCTTGGAAAAGCGGTCCACAATGACCAGGATGACCGTGTGACCCTCTGAGGATGGAAGGCCCATGATGAAATCCATAGAGAGATGGGACCAGGGTCGAGAAGGTGTAGGCAGCGGATGAAGAAGCCMTAGAGGCTGCTGACAACGAGTCTTGTTCCGGACGTAGGTCGGACAAGCAGCCACGAAGGTCCGAGTGTCTGCCTCCGCCTCAAACTCTAGTGTTCGCTGCCCTCCCGGATGAGAGGTGAGACGCAACAAGTGAGCCTTAACTTGGACCGTGCTCCAAGAGGAACAAAACGTGTGTTAAGTGGACAGCCATCTGGAGCTGCCTCCCTACCTTTCTCCTCCCTCACTACAGTCTCTATACCCCAGGACACCGTCGCGAGGATGAGCGACCTGGGGATGATGGATTCAAGCGGCCAATCCACACTGGGGCTGGGGAACTGGCGAGAAAGGGCATCTGGCTTCACGTTCGTAGACCCCGGATGGTACGATAACGTGAATCTGAACCTAGTGAAGAAAAGAGCCCAGCGAGCCTGCCGGGGATTGAAGCGTTTAGCATCCTGGATGTAGGCTAGGTTCTTGTGGTCAGTCCAAACCGTAAAGGGATGTTCCCAAGCCCTCCAACCAGTGCTGCCACTCCTCCAAAGCCAGTTTGACCGCAAGAAGCTCCCGATTGCCGTTCCTCTCTGCTGCAGTGAGACGTCTGGAGAAGGCACAGGGATGAAGCTTTTGGTCTTTCGCCGAGCGCTGACAGAACCACACCCACGTCAGAGGCATCCACCTCCACCACGAAGGGAAGAGATGGATCCGCATGAACGAGAATGAGTGCAGAAAACTAACGTTTCAGGTCCAGCACTAAAGTTTCTCACAAATCTCCCGTTGAAATGAGCAAAACTCAAAAAACGCTGAACTTGCTTGACCGTGCTGGCTGGCGGCCAGTTGACCACCGCTCCTACCTTTTAGGAGTCCATCTGTACACAGCCCTGAGACACGATGTACCCCAGGAAGGAGAGCTGAGGAACGTGAAACTCACACTTCTCGGCCTTCATGAAGAAGTGATGATCGAGGATTCTTTGAAGAACCTTGCGGACATGTTGGACGTGTTCAACCATGGACTTCGAGAAGATGAGGATGTCATCCAAGTACACAAACACAAACTGGTGAAGGAAGTCGCGCAGCACATCATTAACCAGGGCCTGGAAAACGACTGGAGCATTAGTACGTCCAAGCGACATGACCCGGTACTCATAATGTCCATTTGGAGTGTTGAACGCTGTCTTCCACTTATCTCCCTGTCTGATGCGCACCAGATTGTACGCCTTCCGTAAATCCAACTTAGAGAACCGTAGCTCCCTGGAGTCTCAAAAGTTGATTACATAAGAGGAAGGGGGTAACGGTTCTTGATGGTAATGTTATTAATTTCTTCGCTCTAGGGTGAAGAATTCGGAAGTATGGATGAATGAGGTGCCCAAAGTAAACTGCCTGTTACTTAGGCCCAGAAGGTAGGATATGCATATAATTGGTAGTATTGGATAGAAAACACTCTAAAGTTTCCAGAACTGTTAAAATAAAATAATGTCTGTGAGTATAACAGAACTGATATGGCAGACGAAAACCCGAGGACAATCTATACAGAATTGTTTTTTCCCAGTCACCCCTTATTAGAATGTCTGTCAGTGGGAAAATAAAAGGAATTCCTCCCATATCGCAGTTCCTAGGGCTTCCACTAGATGTCAACAGTCTTTAGAAAGAGTTTTAGGCTTGTTTATAGAAAAATTTGCTAGATTTTGCAGTTTTTCCAAGTGGCTCCCATTTTGGCTTGTAGTGTTGTGACACACCAGGAAGAGAGCGCGTACTTCTTGTTTATCTCCGGTAATGGACATATTCTCCGTCATAAATTTTATCCACCATTTACATAATAGGGTACCCGAGGATTGATTATAAACGTTGTTTGACTTGTTTGGAAAAATGTATTGGTAATGTTTGGGATTCATTTTGTATGTATTTTGAAAGAGGGAATTCGGTGGATTACTGAGTCAAGCGCGCCAGCTAAACAAACTTTTTGGGGATATAAAGAAGGACTTTGTCAAACAAAAGGACAATTTGTGAAGTAACTGGGACTCTGAAGATCTTCTTCTGGTTGCAATTATAAAAAGCAAGTGAATTATTTAATCGCTATTTCTGACTTTAGTGATTACTCTGCTTGGTTGAAAAATGAATGTAATGCTTTTGTGTGCGGGGCGCTGTCCTCAGATAATCGCATGGTATGCTTTCGCCGTAAAGCCTTTTTGAAATCTGACAAAGCAGCTGGATTCACAAGACGTTAAGCTTTTAAATGATGTAGGACACTTGTATGTTATGAATGTTTAAGATTACGAATATTGTATTTTTGAATTTCTCTGCAATTTCACTGGATGTTGGCCAGATGGGACGCTAGCGTCCCAACTAGCGGAGAGAGGTTAAGATCCCGGTAATCGATACAGGGACGTAATCCCCCATCCTTCTTCCCAACAAAGAAAACCCCCGCTCCTGCAGGTGAAGTGGACGGCTGAATAAAATCAGCTGCCAGCGCCCCCTTAATATAACTGTTGATGGCTGCAGTTTCTGGATCTTAGAGAGAATACAGCCCTCCTCTTGGAGGAGTGATGCCGGACAGTAGGTCGATGGCAAATTCGTAGGTCCTGTGAGGAGGTAGTTTCCTGGCCCTTTGTTTGCTGAAGACCTGACCAAAATCCCAGTATCCCGAGGTATGCGGGAAAGATCAGACTAGTCATTCCCAGTCTGAGGAACAGGAGGGTCGGAAGTCTCCAGACGAGCAGGACCGGAAAGGTGTGGAGAGAGTTGCTGGCAGGTGAACTGGCACGAAGGATTCCATCCCAGAACTCTTCCCGAAGGCCTGTCAATTATGGGTGGAAAGCCACGGATGTCCAAGAACCAGTGGCAGCTCAGGAGAGTCCACCAGATGTAAATGGATAAGCTCCACATGGTTATCCAGAACTCGTAGCTGAATAGGCATGGTGAGTTGCTTCACCTTCCCAGACCCTAGGGGTTGACCATCCAGCACATTGACTGACAACGGAGTGTCCAGCTTAGTGAGTGGTACCCTCTGTTGGCGAGCTAATGTGAAATCCAGAAAACAGCCGTCAGCCTGAAAGCAGGAATGTCCAACTGCCCGTTGTCCACCGCAGGTTGGCCAGAACCACGGTGCATACCGTTTTGGCAGCAGGAGACTGTATCTGACGAGTCATCCCGTTTCCCGTCAGCTCGGTAGAGGAAGCACGAAAATATCCAGACTGTGCACAGTAACAACATTGTTGCCCGTTAATCCAGCGCCTTCTCTCCAGAGCGGAAAATCTGGTGCTTCCCAATTGCATCAGCTCCTCTGAAGAATATGAAGGAGCACCATAGCCGAATTTATAACCCTGACGGGATAGAGGGCAAGCAAGCCCATCATATGGCAATGGCCCAAATTAAGAATTGACTCCCTTAGCGGAGCCAGAAACACTGGAACCAACTCGGATTCCCTCCGTCCTCTCATGATGACGTTGCCGAAGCCGGTTGTTAATCCGGATGGCCAGAACGATAAGCTCCTCCAGAGTGTCAGGGTTGTCCCGGGAAGCCAGTTCATCCTTGAGAACCTCACTGAGTCCGTTCAGAAAGACTGAGTGAAGTGCCTCTGTATTCCAACTGCTCTCAGCAGTGAGCATCCGAAAGTCAATAGCGTAATCAGCTACGCTCCGGCAGCCCTGCCGAAGCTCAATGAGTCTTTGCGCAGCATTCCTGCCACTGATGGGGTGATCAAAAACCCTCCTCGTCTCCTGGTTGAAGCTTTGGCAATTTAAACAAATGTCTGATTGCTGCTCCCATATGGCCGTGGCCCAGGCCCGAGCCTGTCCTGAGAGCAAGGAGATTACACATGCCCCTCTGGAACGCTCGGTGGAGACGTTGATGCCTGCAGCTTGAAGACCAGAGAACATTGAAGCAGGAACCCACGACACCTCCCAGCAGGAGATGAGGCTCCCGTGGGGAGTAACACGATGAGCTGTTAGGAACCACCACAGGTGCAGCAACCTGCTCATGTCTGTCTGGTCTGCAGAGTTAACACAAGAGTTTCTAAATCCTCCGACAATGTCT
This sequence comes from Salvelinus sp. IW2-2015, assembly GCF_002910315.2. Lineage (NCBI taxonomy): Eukaryota > Metazoa > Chordata > Actinopteri > Salmoniformes > Salmonidae > Salvelinus > Salvelinus sp. IW2-2015. The sequence goes on from NW_019942838.1 coordinate 22,625, forward strand.
TCAGCCGCGCCTCATGGCGACCAATCACAGTTCCATGGTGAGTGAGGGCCGACCGTAAGTGGTGGAGTGTCCCTTGGACGACAGAGACTTCTCTGTTGGGTCCATTGTTGCCTCAGGTCTACTGTGAGGTCACCTACTGCAGAGGTGAGTGTAAATCCAGAACATTTACTAGTCTTCACAGAAAAAACAGCAAAGCAATAGCAAATGAGGTACAGTACACAAATCAAGAGACCTGAGCAACCGGCCCAGTCCACAGAAGAACCTAAATAGTCATAGAACAGGTGAACCCAATAAACCCAACCAGGCTCACCTGGACACTAGAAATAACCTAAGAGTGCCCTCCAGTGGCAGGGAGTACACTCAACGATGACACCTAACCTGTGACACAGGACAACGACACCACAGTTTCTAAACCACGAGAGTCATAGACCATTTCGGCAACGTAAAAGAGAGAAGGATGACATTGGTAATAGGTAATAGTAATAGGCAGTAATAGGCAATCAAGAAATGTTTGAGAATGGAATTCTAAATACAAGTGTATTTAATTACTTTGTCAAATGAATGGATTCACATGCAAGGCATACAGCTTAAGTTACCATTAACAAAGCGTTATTCTAGGCACAAAGATCCTAAGGTTAACAAGACAAAGCATGMACAAAGAGATGCTTACTAGGACAGAGGCATAGAAGCCTAGGAAATGAGAATTGATCATACAACCTTCCTCCATGGCCTGGATACAGGTTAAGAGAATTGAATTAAATTTGTAACATATGAAGGTGTAACCTTCTCAACCCAAAACCAACCACCATTGACCAATCAAACGATACCAAGTTTACAGTGTAACGTGACCAGCAAGGTCCAATCTCCACAGTGTGTCCCAGCAACTAAGAGCTTGCGTGGGAGATGAGACCAATGTAAATGAGACAGAATTCCTGAGACCACCATAAAACCTATTCGCATAGAGTAATTTAGAGTTCACCCTGTACAGATATCGGTTACCACAGAGAGCATTTATCCATATATATAGCATCAGAGTTATCCTCACTGAACAAATTTCAGATAGAATAATAATATATTATCCATGTTTGGTATCTATCACATTCAATAGTCAGTCCTCTGCATACTGCAACAGAGAGATCCATTTTGGCCCCTCAGAGGGGGAGGGGTTGGCTAGTCCTTGGGCATTGTCCTTTGTGTTTTCCTTGTGTTCCTGGACCATTTGGCATGCAATTACAAGTGACAGGGCCAAGCCTACAGCTGTCCTCCTAATTATCCAAAATGATACATCGAGAAAATTAAAATACTGGTCGTTTTTAACCTCTACGGGATCGGTGTCCCACCCCGCGGGACGGTTGAATTAACATGTGCTAATGTGATTAGCATCACGTTCTAAGTAACAAGAACATTTCCCAGGACATAGACATGTCTTATATGTGCAGAAAACTTAAATTCTTGTTAATCTATCTGCACTTTCCAATAGCTAGTACAGTGAAAAAATACCATGCTATTGTTTGAGGAGAGTTAACAACAACAAAAAACTTTTATCACGGCAACTGGTTTGATACACTCACCTCTGAAGGTATATAATGTACTTACATTCAGTAATCTTGCTTTGATTTGTCATCCTGAGGGTCCCAGAGATAAAATGTAGCATAGTTTTGTTTGATAATGGAATTAATTGGATTCGACAACACCTCCGTTAGCTACTTATCCCAATGATTCTCATCTTCATGAAATCCAATGGGATGCTATGGCATTAGCTAGCCTAGCATGCTGATGAAAACGTCTGTTTAATTAGAAACTAGCAGTATTCCAATCTTCTCAATTCACCATTCATAATTGTGGGATACTTAGGAGTACAGCGACATATTCCATCACTGGATTGAGGTACGTTTTCCAGACATATACCGTGCCGGGCTCTGCATGTCCACATTCTGGCATTGCACCGTTCCGACTAGAGAGAAAGTCAGATTCTGGCTACACATTCAACCAGCTAGAAATGGGCAGGTAGCTAAATATTTATAGTACAGAAGAGACATTCTTCAAGTCGAAGTTGGATATTAGTAGTGCTGTAGTAAATTATCTATTATTCTGCAATGAATGGCTTGAATATGATTTTAACCTAAAACTATAGCATGTTAATTTCAAGCAAAACACATGTAAGTGAATGGATTTTCCAACGTTCTGAAGGCTGTCTTTACCCTTCGCAGTCATTGCTAAGCTAAACAATGGGCCTCACGTCATTGATGACACAAACCTGTCTTCCTCCATAGGTCTATTCAAAACACGGAAAATATCAGAATGCTCCTATCCCATCCATTCTCATCCTGGATTGCATAATTACTGAATCTGGATCATTTTTATACAGATTATACATTTGGAAAAACTGGGCACAGGTGTTTACCATCGTGAGCGATCTTCACTGCAACATTTTCGCCATTATAACGGCCTTTAAAGACCTCTCCATAGAAACCTCTGCCCAGTTGTATACGATTATTGTGTTTGACAGAAATATATAGAGCTGCGATTAATCTTGAAGTTTGTCTCCTGTGGAGGGAGACACAAGAGAGATTCAAGGTCAGACAGATTATCAGCAGATCAGACCCCAATTTGAGTCACCTAAAAAACCTAACAACTGGAACTTGTCCTGTGTAATCAGTAAACCAATCTCATTATGAAATACCATGTAGTGGGATGTATGTACTGTATGTGAACTTCCCAAGAAGGAAAAAGATCTGAGAGCAGGATGTTGTACGCCTATTTTATTTCAGAATCATAGTTTGAATGGAAATGTTTTATTTTGGGTTTAAGTTAAAGATCTCCATAGTGCTTCCGAAAGGGAAAAAACACATGCCAAGACAGATTTTAAAATACAGCTGGCAAGTGTCTGTAAGGGTCCAAGCACTGTAGGTGGGTCGTTCCACAAAATGAGTGCCTTTTGCGTCCCTTTGACATTTTAAGTAGAGATTGTGCTCCAATATTGCCTTTTAGAAGCCTGTTATATTCAATGAAGTGCCTTAAAATACAAAAAAAGTACAAAACATTAGGAACACCTTTCTTTTTCTTTTTTCTTTTTTTCCTCCCCAATTTCGATCTTGTTTCATTGCTGCAACTTCCCAACCGGCTAGGGAGGTGAAGGTCGAGTCATGCGTCCTCCGAAACATGACCTGCCAAACCGTGCTTCTTAACCCCTGCCGCTTAACCCGGAAATCAGCCGCACCAATGTGTCGGAGGAAACACCGTTCACCTAACGACCAAGGTCAGCCTGCAGGTGCCGGCATGCCACAAGGAGTAGTTAGAGCGCAATGAGCCAAGTAATGCCAACCCTGGCCAAACGCCTCCATAACTCAGACGACGCTGGGCCAATTGTGCGCCACCCTACGGGACTCCCGATCACGGCCAGTTGTGATACAGCCCTGGATCAAACCCGGGTATGTAGTGACGCCTCTAGCACTGTGATGCAGTGCCTTAGACCGCTGCGCCACTCGGGAGGCCAGGAGCACCTTACTAATATTGAGTTGCACCCCCTTTTGCGCACAGAACAGCCTCAATTTGTCAGGGAATGGACTCTACTAGGTGTCGAAAGCGTTCCACAGGGATGCTGGCCCATGTTGACTCCAATACTTAGCACAGTTGTGTCAAGTTGGCTGAATGTCCTTTGGGTGGTGGATTGTTCTTGATACACATGGAAACAGTAGCCTGCTTGATGGGTACACTGCTGACTGCTCATAACTTGTAGCTGATTGTTGACACATTAATCAGGATTAAGGGGCAGGGCAATTTATGACTGTTGTTTTATGACTGTTTTTTTGGTAGTCAGTGGCTGTATTGGAGGGGGAGTGGTTTCTCCTCTCCTAGGCAATCAGCAATTAGTATCAGGAGGTGTGCTCTTCACCTCTGCTAGGCAATTAGCAAGGTATTAGTACTTCAGTCTCCCCTGTTTTCTCAGCGGCAGTCTCGTCACCAAAACAAAAATGTTTTTGCCAAGTTATGCAAGGATGGAAAGAGAGGAAGGCTCTACACAACTCTTTCGCTTGAGTATCTCACCTAGTTATTTTCAGATGATCAACTATGTATGTTTTCTACACCTGTTCTCTCCCCGTAGGCTTTACAGATGCTCCCCACCCCTGCCCACAACCCTTCCAATTTAGTGTACCCGGCGCACAACCCATGTGGAATTCCTGGTCCCCAGCAGTGTTTGGAACTGCCRATCTGCGGTCAAGAACACTAAGTTCATCTCAGCCTATCCTTTTTTTTTATAGCTGATTGTTTCAAAGCAGAAGCTTGTAGGCCTATACCTATTTGGGAAGCCTGCAATTTGGGCAGAGCACATGGCAATAGCAGGGGCTGTCAGTGAAAAGCAACTAAATGATATCTGAAGACACTGTCTTGAGTATAATTTAACATGTTGAGACAAGGGGAGGGGTGTGTTGATAAGACATAGGTGAGTCTTTCTCCAGAATGTCTCCTGACAAATCTTGCTCATTCATTTTGTGAATTGTTTGTCCTTTGTTTCTTTTAACAATTTTCCATTACATGTCACCAGTAGTAAACATATGTAATGGGGAATTGATCAATAAGAGCAGCTCAAGACATACAGAAAGTTAGGCATGACAGACTGAGTAGAGAGATGAATGCAATTAAAATAACCWGAATTTATTTGACTTTGTCGGGTTTATGTATTTTGACAATGGAAGTTATAGGCCTACTGCTGCATTGCCCTATAGGCTATGAGTTCCATTGTCACGGCCGTTTAAAGGAGTGGACCAAGGCACAGCGTTTTGAGCATACATACATCGATTTATTTACCGATGTCGCAAAAAAAAAAAAAAAAAAACCTACAAGTGAAGCCAACGTAGTGCTCACAGGCAACTAAACAAGGACAACTACCCACAAAACCAACATGGAAAAAGGCAACCTAAATAGGCTCCCCAATCAGGCCACCATAAACCTACATACCCCTAGACAATCCTAAATCCCCATAGATAACCAATAAAACCTAGACAAGGTAAAACCCCCTAGATAATACAAAAACTAAACAAACCACCCTTGTCACACCCTGACCTACCCAAATAATAAAGAAAACAAATATAACTAAAGTCAGGGCGTGACATCCATGCGCTCATTTCTTTAGCCACCAATGGATCACACTTTATCAATGTGTCCATATGGTAGAGGCTGGTGCTCTTGCATTAGTTGAAATTGAACTTTTATATTTTTACCATTTTAATTCAGATTTTTGATTAACCACATGACAGATTTTGATAAAYGTTATCGAAAGGAAACTTCCACAAATGTGCATATGAAAATCATAACTGTCACAGATTGGTATAATTGTAAGCTTCCCCTAACTTGAAACTCACGCTATCAGGGCACAGGGCGAGATGCAGATGGTCGAGTCTGATATTTATTATAATCCAAGGGGCAGGCAAGAGAATGGTTGTGGACAGGCAAAAGATCATAAGGTCAGAGTCCAGGARGTACAGAGTGGCAGGCAGGCTCGAGGTCAGGGCATGCAGTAAGGTCAGGCAGGCGGGTTCAGAGTCAAGGCAGTTAAGGGTCAAAAACAGGGAGGACATGCAAACGAGAGAARGAAAAAGCAGGAGCACGGAAAACCACACTGGTTGACAAGACAAGACAAACAGGGAACACCGGAATAAATACCCAGGGACTAATGGGGAAAACAGGTGACACCTGGAGGTGGGTGGAGACAATCACATCTGCCTCTGATTCCAAAGAACCAAAGGTTGCAAGTTCAAATCCAGTGATAAGTTGCTTTTAATATTTTTGTTATAAGCCTTTCCCAAACCTTAACACCGTAACCATTCGTAGTTAACCTCTTGACGCTAGGGGTCAGATATTTTGATTTAAAAAAAAAAWATAACGTTGCCAAGGTAAACTGACTATTTCTCAGGTCCAGATCGTAGAATATGCATATAATTTACAGATTAGGATAGAAAACACTCCAACGTTTCCAAAACTGTCAGAATATTGTCTGAGTATATCAAAACTGATTCTGCAGGCAAAAACCTGAGGAAATCTAACCCGGAAGTGATTTTTTAAATTTTAAATCTGTGTTTCTTGGCCCGTCTTTCTTCCATTTAAAGGAGTATCAACCAGATTCCTTTTCTAATGGCTTCCTCAGGCTGTGACCAGGCTTTAGACAGTTTCAGGCTTTTATTTTGAAAAATGAGCGAGATTTTTCAAAACTAGTCAGGTGTCCTCCGATTAGTTCCTGCGTGCTAGAGGGGTAGCTCTCCATTTTCTTTCTGTCTTTTATTGAATAGGTTACGGTCCGGTTTAAATATTATCGATTATGTTGGTTAAAAACAACCTGAGGATTGATTATAAAAAACATTTGACATGTTTCTACGAACATTACGGATGTAATGTAACTAAAATTCTGACCCCTAGCGCTAAGAAGTTAACAACAAGCTAAGCTGTGTTTTGGTATATTTCACTTGTGATTGCATGATTATAAATATTTTTAGTAATATTTTGCGCCCTGCAATTCAGCGGTTGTTTAGGAAAATGATCCCGCTAAAGGGATCCGTAGCGCAGGACATTTGACATTTGACATGAGACTGTGAGAGCTGGTAGAAAATGCCGCCTCTTAACAGTGCAAAAGCTCTTACAAAGATTGTAGAACTGGAAGTGCACAAATGAAGTGCTCAACCTCAATCAACATAATGATAAAACTACTTAAACAGGTACAACACTTACACTAAAAGTTGGCTCAAATACAAAATATTTTAAACCATGCCCCCAAATATGTCATTGAGCTCCCACCAGCAAAATGCCTCACCTACATTTCAAAGTACAGTGAATGTAAGGCAAACAAAAACTTATTTTACAACAATACTCTTGGATTGCATCCTACCTTGCAGACCGCTCCTACAAGGTAATATGGAGAAGAACTGTGTCTGCACCACATACTCTCACTACTGGTGTTCTTCAGGGCGTGATTCTAGGCCCTCTCCTCTCCTCTTCACCAAGCCCAAGTCACTTTGTAATATGCTCAAATGGTCTCTCCTATCATTGCTATGACACTCAATTATTGTTCTCCTTACCCCCTGCTGACACCGAGGTGGCGACACGCATCTCTGCGTGCCTGGCAAATATCTTGGATTTCGGCCCACCACCTCAAACTCAACAAGACGAAGCTGCTCTTCCTCCCAGGGAAAAGCCTGCCTGATCCAAGACCTTTCCATCACAGTTGACAACTCCATGGTGTCTCCCTCCCAGAGTGCAATGTCCCTGGACACCCACCTGTCGTTCTCTACAACCATTAAAGCAGTTATTCGCTGCTGCAGGTTCATGCTTTACAACATCCATCGAGTACGACCCAACCCCACACAGGAAGTGTCACAGGTACTAATCCAGACATTTGTCATATCCAGTCTGGACGAATGCAACTCGCTGTTGGCTAATCTCCCAGCTTGTGCTAAACCCCTTCAACTAATCCAGAACTATGAAGCCCGCCTGGTGTTCAACCTTCCCAAGTTCTCCCATGTCACCCCGCTCCTCTGCACACTTCACTGGCTTACAGTCGAAGCTTGCATCCTCTACAAGACCATGGTACTTGCCTATAGAGCAGCAAGAGAAACTGCCCCTCACTACCTTCAGGCTAGGCTCAAACCCTACACCCCAAACGGAGTACTCTGTTCTGCCACCTCTTGGCCCTCACACCCTTATGGCCCGGTAAAAGCTCTCCTCTGTCCTGGCACTACAATGGTGGAATGAGCTTCCTCCTCAAGCTAGAATATAACTTAACTTAAAATAACTTTACTTATTGTTTTACTTATTGTGAACATAATGTTGCTTCTACTGTCTCTTATGACCGAAAATAACTTCTGGACATCAGAACTGCGATTACTCACTGCGGACTGGAAGAAATGTTTTCCTTTAACGAGGCGAACGAGAAGGATATCCTGCTTTCACTGGAACAGGCCCAGATCCACGACTTTTGCATGAAGAAAAGACACAGGAAAAGGGSCGACAGATCGGGTAGCCTTCTGAGAATCTGTAGGCAAGCGAGTAAACTCCCACTGCCATCCGTTCTTCTTGCTAACGTGCAATCATTGGAAAATAAAATTGATGACCTACGATTAAGATTATCCTACCAACAGGACATGCAAAACTGTAACATCTTATGTTTCACCGCAACTTGGCTGAACAACGATACAGACAATATAGAGCTAGCAGGCTTTTCCATACACCGACAGAACAGAGACGCTACCTCTGGTAAGACGAGGGGCGGGGTGTATGTCTATTTGTTAATAACAGCTGGTGAGCGATGTCTAATAATAAAGAAGTGTCGAGGTATTGCTCGCCTGAGGTAGAGTAGCTTATGATAAGCTGTAGACCACAGTATCTACCAAGAGAGTTCTCATCTATATTATTTGTAACGTCTATTTACCACCACAGAACGAAGATGGCACTAACACGAATCTCAACCAACTCTATAAAGCCTTAAGCAAAGAAGAAAATGCTCACCTAGAAGCGGCGCTCCTAGTGGCCATGGACTTTAATGCAGGCAAATTTAAAGCAGATTTTTACCAGAATGTCACATGTGCAACCAGAGAAAAATAAATCCTAGACCACCTTTACTCCACACACAGAGATGCATACAAAGCTCTCCCCCGCCATCCATTTGGCAAATCTGACCATAATTCTGTCCTCCACATTCCTGCTTACAAGCAAAAACTATAACAGGACGTACCAGTGACTCGCTCAATATGGAAGTGGTCAGATGACGCAGATGCTGCACTACAAGACTATTTTGCTAGCAGAAACTGGAATATGTTCCGATTCATCCAATGGCATTGAGGAGTACACCACCTCAGTCATCGGCCTCATCAATAAGTGCATCGACGACGTCGTCCGCACAGTGGCTGTACGTACATATCCCAACCAGAAGCCATGGATTACAGGCAACATCCGCATCGAGCTAAAGGCTGGAGCTGACACTTTCAAGGAGCGGGAGACTAATCAGGATGCTTATAAGAAATCATGCTATGCCCCCAGACGAACCATCAAACAAGCAAAGCGTCAATACAGGATTTAGATTGAATCCTACTACACCGACTCTGACGCTCATCGGGATGTGGAAGGGATTGAAAACTATTATGGACTACAAAGGGAAACCCAGATGCAAGCTGCCCAGTGACGCAAGCCTACCAGACAGGCTAAATGCCCTTTTATGCTCACTTCGAGGCAAGCAACACTGAAGCATGCACAAGAACACCAGCTGTTCTGGATGACTGTGTGATAACGCTCTCGGTATTCGACGTGAACAAAACCTTTAAACAGGTCAACATTCACAAAGCCGCTTGGCCAGACGGATTACCAGGACATGTACTCAAAGGATGGGCGGAACAACTGTCAGGTGTCTTCACTGCCATTTTCAACCTCTCCCTGACCGAGTCTGTAATACCTCCATTTTTCAAGCAGACCACAATAGTCCCTGTGCCCAAGGAAGCATAGGTAACCTGCCTAAATGATTACCGCCCCGTGGCACTCACGTCGGTAGCCATGAAGTGCCTTGAAAGGCTGGTCATGGCTCACATCAATAGTATCCTCCCGGACACCCGAGACCCACTCCAATTCACATACCGCCCCAACAAATCCACAGATGACGCAATCTCAATTGCACTCCACACTGCCCTTTCTCACTTGGACAGAAGGAACACCTACAGTATGTGAGAATGCTGATCATTGACTACAGCTCAGCGTTCAACACCATAGCACCCACGAAGCTCATCACTAAGCTAAGGACTCTGGGACTAAACACCTCCCTCTGCAACTGGATCCTGGACTTTGACAGGCTGCCCCCAGGTGGTAAGAGTAGGCAACAACACGTCTGCCACGCTGATCCTTAACACTGGGGCCCCTCAGGAGTGTGTACTCCCTCCTGTATTCCCTGTTCAATACCATGACTGCGTGGCCAAGCACGACTCCAACACCATCATTAAGTTTGCTGACAACACAACAGTGGTGGGCCTGATCACCGATAACGAGACTGAGGAGGTCAGAGAACTGGCAGTGTAGTACCAGGACAACAACCTCTCCCTCAATGTGAGTAAGACAACGGAGCTGATTGTGGACTACAGGAAAAGGTCCCTATTAACATCGGCGGGCTGTAGTGGAGGTGTCCACATCACCAACAAACTATCATGGTCCAAACATACCAAGACAGTTGTGAAGAGGGTACGACAACCTTTTCCCCATCTGGAGACTGAAAAGATTTGGCATGGGACCCCAGATCCTCAAAAGGTTCTACAGCTGCACCATCGAGAGCATCCTGACCGGTTGCATCACCGCCTGGTATGGCAACTGCTCGGCATCTGACCGTAAGGCGCTACAGATGGTAGTGCGAATAGAGGAAAGCCCATAAAATTGTCAGAGACTCCAGTCACCCAAGTTATAGACTGTTTTCTCTGCTACTGCTCGGCAAGCGGTACCAGAGCGGAAAGTCTAGGACCAAAAGGCTCCTCAACAGCTTCTACCCCCAAGCCATAAGACCGCTGAACAATTAATAAAATCGCAACCGGACAATTTACATTGACCTCCCCCCTCCCATTTGTACAGTGCTCCTACTCGCTGTATATAATCGAAGCATAGTCACTTCACCCCCACCTACATGTACAAATTACCTCAACTAACCTGTACCCCTGCACACTGACTYGGTACCGGTACCCCCTGTATATAGTCTCGTTATTGTTATTCTTATTGTGTTACTTTTATTATTACTTTTTATTTTAGACTACTTGGTAAATATTTTCTTCTTCTTGACCTGCACTGTTGGTTAAGGGATTGTAAGTAAGCATTTCACGGTAAAGTCTACACTTGTTGTATTCGGCGCATGTGACAAATAAAGTTTGATTTGATTTGAGAGTTCCTACCCATCTTCCAAAAAGATCTGAAACCTTTTCAAAGAGTATCTATATAATCCCTCCCCTTTGCATCCCCTCACCCCCCCTGTACATTTTTTTACTTTTTATGGCTGCAGGGGTAGTATTGAGTAGCTGGATGAAAGGTGCCCATTTCAAACGGCCTCGTACTCAATTCTTGCTCGTACAATATGCATATTATTATTACTATTGGATAGAAAACACTCAAGTTTCTAAAACCGTTTGAATTATATCTGTGAGTAAAACAGAACTCATTTTGCAGCAAACTTCCTGTCAGAAAGTGAAAAATCTGAAATCGAGGCTCTGTTCCAGGAGCTCCCTATTCATTTGCTTGAAATCTATGGATATACATGCACTTCATACGCCTTCCACTAGATGTCAACAGGCAGTGAGAGGTGAAATGGGGATTCTAGCTATTTCTATGGTCAAAAGAGACCTCTTGGAACGACATGACCCCAATTTCCTTTGTTCAGGAAGACGCGGGAAGTACATCAGCATTGGCTCCTGAAAAGCTTTCGTTATAGACTCCTAATATCTCCGGCTTTGATTTTATTAGATAAATGTGATAATATCATCGTAAAGTATGTTTTTTCAATATAGTTTTATCAGATTATTGACATTTTTTTGGGAGTTTTGGCGTGTTCCGTTCTCTGCGTTTGGTGACGATGGAGAGCTTCGCGCCACTTGGCTAGTTTTGGCTGCTAATTCAGACGAAGAGGACATTCTAAATCCAAACAACGATTATTCTGGACAAAGGACCACTTGTACAAGATTCTGATGGAAGCTCACCAAAAGTAGGACCCATTTATGATGTTATTTCGTATTTCTCTCAAATGTTTAGTTTTATTTTCCGCACAGATTTTGGGCGCTGTCTCGCTATAACGTAAGCTGTATGTCGTACTAAAGTTATTTTTTAGAATTCTAACACGGCGATTGCATTAAGAACTAGTGTATCTTTAATTTGCTGTCCAACATGTATTTTTTAGTAATGTTTATTAGTTATTAGTTATAGTTATTTGGTCAGAATAGGTGAGTGTCAGAAATATATCCGGAGATTCTGGAAAATATCCGGAAAATCTGGAAAAAAGTTGCTACATGTTCACAATGTATAACCACGGATTTCAGCTCTAAATATGCACATTTTCGAACAAAACATAAGTATATTGTATAACCTGATGTTATAGGACTGTCATCTGATGAAGCTTATCAGGTTAGTGAAAAATTATATATCTTTTGCTGGTTTTTCACGATCGCTAACTTTTGCAGCTGATAAATGGGTTGTGTTTTTGGCTATTGTGGGAGGCTAATATAATGCTATATTGTGTTTTCGCTGTAAAACACTTAAAAAAATTGGAAATATTGGCTGGATTCACAAGATGTTTGTCTTTCATTTGCTGTACACCATGTATTTTTCATAAATGTTTCATGATGAGTATTTAGGTATTTCACGTTGGTCTCTGTAATTACTCTGGCTGCTTCGGTGCTATTTGAGATGGTAGCTGCAATGTAAAACTGATTTATACCTGAAATATGCACATTTTTCGAACAAAACATAGATTTTTTGTATAAATCCTCTTATCAATAGAGGGGGCGCTCATTCTGCAGCAAACTTCATGTCAGGAAGTGAGAATTCTGAAATCGAGGGCTCTGTTCCAGGGTCAGTTTATTAATTTGCATGTAACCTATGGGTCTACATGCACTGCATACGCCTTCCCCTAGATGTCAGTAAGCAGTGAAAATTTGAATGTGGTGTATAGCTCTATCTGGGGCAGTATAAAAGGTCTTGGAACGGAAGGTCCGGCCTTTTCACCGGTTGGCCTGACGCAGGAAGGATCTCAGCATGGCGTCCAGAAAAGCTTTCGTTTTAGAAGTTAGATTTATCCGGCTCTGATTTTATTTTATTTGTGTTAAAAACATCATAAGGTAGTTATTTTAAACGGACTTATAGCAGTTTATATCAGTTGATTGCGATTTTCTGGAATTTCTTTGTCATGCGTTATCGTGAGTTGGACACTGCTGCGCCACATGGCTAGCGTTAGCTGCTAATTCTACAGATGAAGAGGACATTCTAAAAGCAAACAACGATTATTCTGGACAAAGGACAACTTGTACAAGATTCTGATGGAAGATCAGCAAAAAGTAGGAACCATTTATGATATTATTACGTATATCTGTCGAAAATGTGTAGACCATATTCCGCCCAGATTTCGGGCCCTATCTCGCCTATAATGTAAGGTGTATGTCGTACTAAGGTTATTAAAAAAAATCKAACATAGCGGTTGCATTAAGAACTAGTGTATGTTTAATTTGCTGTCCAACCTGTATTTTTTTAGTCAAGTATATGAGTAGTTATTTGATTAGATGGTGTGATTGTCAGAAATAGATCCGGATTATTTTGTGCAGTTTGGCTAGTATACACATTGTTCAACCACAAATTGTACCGCTAAATATGCACATTTTCGACCAAACCATATATGTATTGTGTAATATGATGTTATAGGACTGTCATCTGATGAAGTTTTGAGAAGGTTAGTGAAAAAATGTATATCTTTTGCTGGTTTATTCGCTATCGCTAACGTGCCTTGTTGCAATGCTGTTGTGTGGCTGGCTACTGTAGTAAGCTAATATAATGCTATTTGTGTTTTTGCCGTAAAACACTTAAAAAATCTGAAATATTGGCTGGATTCACAAGATGTTTGTCTTTCATTTGCTGTACACCGTGTATTTTTTATAAATGTTTTATGATGAGTATTTAGGTAATTCACGTTGGTCTCTGTAGTTATTCTAGCTGTTTTTTGAGAGCTGTGATGGTGGCTGTAATGTAAAACTATGATTTATACCTGGAATCTGCACATTTTTCTAACAAAACATATGCTATACAATAAATATGTTATCAGACTGTCATCTGATGAAGTTGTTTCTTGGTTAGTGACTATTTATATCTTTATTTGGTCGAATTTGTGATAGCTACCCATGCAGTAAAAAAATGGTGGGAAAAAAAAGTTGGGTCGTTTGCTATCGTGGTTAGCTAATAGAAATACATATTGTGTTTTCCCTGTAAAACATTTAAAAAATCTGAAATGATGGCTGGATTCACAAGATGTGTATCTTTCATCTGGTGTCTTGGACTTGTGATTTCATGATATTTAGATGCTAGTATTTACTTGTGGCGCTATGCTAGGCTATGCTAGTCAGCTTTTTTACTGATGAGGGTGCTCCCGGATCCGGGATTGTGACCAAGTAGAAGATAACATGTTATAAGACTGTCATCTGATGAAGTCGTTTCTTGGTTAGTTTGGTTGGTTCTTGGTTAGTTTGGTTGGTTTTGTGCATGCTACCTGTGCTGTGAAAAATGTCTGTGCTTTTTTGTATTTGGTGGTGAGCTAACATAAATATATGTGGTGTTTTCACTGTAAAACATTTWAAAAAAAATTGGACATGTTGGCTGGATTCACAAGATGTTTATCTTTCATTTGCTGTATTGGACTTGTTAATGTGTGAAAGTTAAATATTTCTAAAAAATATCTTTTGAATTTGGCGCCAAGATAATCTATCCACCTGTGGCATATAAAGAAGCTGATTAAACAACATAATCATTACAGAGGTGCACCTTGTGCTGGGGAAAATAAGGCCACTTTAAAATGTACTGATTGCAGTAATGTCCATCAGAGCTGTTGCTAGAGAAAGTAATGTTAATTTCTCTACCATAGACTACCTCCAATGTCGTTTTAGAGAATTTGTCAGTACGTCCAACCGGCCTCACAACCACAGACCATGTGTAACCACGCCAAGCCAGGACCTCTAAATCCGGGTTCTTCACTCTTCACTTCTTCAATGTGGGTTTGCAAGACTGGAGAATATCTGCACAAACTGTCAGAAACAGACTCCGGGAAGCTCATCTGGGTGATCGTTGTCATCACCATGGTTTTGACATGACTGCAGTTTGGCGTCGTAACCGACTTCAGTGGGMAAATGCTCACCTTGGATGACCACTGGCACGCTGGAGAAGTGTGCCCTTCACGGATTAATCCTGGTTTTAACTGTACCGGGCAGATGGCATTGTGTGGGCGAGCGGTTTGCTGATGTCAGCGTTGTAAACAGAGTGCCACCTTGTGGTGTTATGGACAATGAACACTGCATTTTATAGATGGAAATTTGAATACACAGCGATACCATGATGAGATCCTGGGGCCCATTGTTGTGCAATTCCTCTGTCGCAATCGCATGATAATGCACAGACCCATGTCTCAAGGATCTGTACACAATTCCTGGAAGCTGAAAATGTCCCAGTTCTTCCAAGGCCTGTACACTCAACAGACATGTCACCCATTGAGAATGTTTGGGATGCTCTGGACCAACGTGTACGACAGCGTGTTCTAAAATTCCACAGACCACAGTCAACAGCCTGATCAACTTTATGCGAAGGAGATGTCGCACTGCATGAGGTAAAAGGTGGTCACAGCAGATACTGACTTTTTTTTTTTTATCCACACCCCTGCCTATTGTTTTAAGTTATCTGTGATCAACAATGCATGTCTGCATTCCAAGTCAAGTAAAATCCATAGATTACGGTCTAGAGTACGAAAATATTTAAATTGACTGATTTCCTTATATGACCTGTAAATTGTTTCATGTTACATTTAATATTTTTGTTCAGTGTAATAGTCAAATCATAGTGTAAAAGCAGGTATGCTGTTTTCTGGTGTTTGTGGTGGAAAACTGAGTGGGTCGAGCATAAGAGGTCAACCCTGTTACCCATAGACAGGCTAGACATTTGTCAAAGGCCTAGGCCCAAAATTGATTTTCCGGTGTTTCATATATACAGTCAGGTCCATAAATATTTGGACATTGACCAAGTTTTTATTATTTTAGCTGTCTACCACAGTATATTGGAGTTGACATTAAATAATGAAAATTAGCTGAAAGTGCAGCTTTAATTTGAGAGTATTTACATCCAAATCAGTGAACGGTGTAGGAATTACAGCACTTTTTATATGTGGTCGTCCCCCCCTTTTTAAGGGACCAAAAGTAATTGGACAATTGGCTGCTCAGCTATTCCATGGCCAGGTGTGTGTTTTTCCCTCAATAGTTCATTTACAAGTAAGCAGATAAAAGKTCTAGAGTTGATTTCAAGTGTGGAAATTGCATTTGGAATCTGTTGATGTTACCCCCGATATGAAGTCCAAAGATCTGTCACTGCCAGTGAAGCAAGCCGTCATTAGGCTGAAAACTCTAAACAAACCCATCAGAGAGATAGCAAAAACATTAGGTGTGGCCAAATCAACTATTGGGTTTTTAAAAATTAAAGAACACACTGGTGAGCTCAAGAACACCAAAAGGCCCAGGAGACCACGGAAAACAGCTGTGGAAAGCACTGGTGAGCTCAGGAACTCCAAAAGGCCCAGGAGACCACGGAAAACAGCTGTGGTGGATGACAGAAGAATTATTTCCCTGGTGAAGAAAAACCCCTTCACAACAGTTAGCCAGATCAATAACACCCTCCAGGAGGTGGGCAGATGAGACAAAGATCAACTTGTACAAGAATGATAGGAAGAGAAGAGTATGGAGAAGGGAAGGAACTGCTCATGATCCGAAACATACCACCTCATCTGTGAATCATGGTGTAGATAGTGTTATGACGTAGGCATATGTGGATGCCAATGGAACTGGTTCCCTTGTATTTATTGATGATGTGACTGCTGACAAAAGCAGCAGGATGAATTCTGAAGTGTTTAGGGCTAGATTATCTATTCAGATTCAGCCAAATGTTTCAAAACTAATTTGACGGAGCTTCACAGTGCAGATGGACAATGACCCGAAGCATAATGCGAAAGCGACCCAATACTTTTTTAAGGCAAAGAAGTGGAATGTTCAGCTGACCTGAATCCAATTGAGCTTGCATTTCACTTGCTGAAGGCAAAACTGAAGGATAAACGCCCCAAGAATAAGCAGGAGCTGAAGACAGTTGCAGTAAAGGCCTGGCAGAACATCACCAGGGAAGACATTGTTTAAAATAATTTGGTCTTTTGGTCTCAATAAGGAATTGAGACCAAAAGCTCAAGAGAAGTTTCAAGTGTTTAATACCAAGGATACAGTCAGTGGAGTGCATACATTTAGAAAGTTCACAACACATGTTATACTCACCCCTTGTAGGCGTCACCTCCCCAGCTATACATTTTATGACCCCAATGAGTTACCCTCCTTTCCCCTGTGAAATGTCCATGGTCCTCTCTTTGTTTAGCTAGATGTCAGAATCACACCCCGTCCATCTTCTGTTCTGGGCCTGACCCTGCTCTCTGATCCTAGGCAATTTCCTCTTATCTTATTCGTTCAACCTTTCTAAATTAGCATACAAACAGTTTCATGGACTAAACTCCATTAATACTCACAGTAATCTTGTGCTAAACAGGATACAAATAAACTACAGTTTAACTTGAAACATGTTACATTTGAACAGAATCCATCAAAACACAGCATCTGGTGATGTCTATGGGTTCCAGACTTCAGGCAGTCATTGACTGCAAATGATTTGCAACCAAGTATTAAAACTCACTATTTAATTTATGATTATGTTAGTTTTTCCAATTACTTTTGAGCCACTCAAGGCTCTTCCTAGAGCTGGCCGCCCAGCCAAACTGAGCAATTCGGGGGAGAAGGTCCTTCGTCAGGGAGGTGACCAAGAACCCAATGGTCACTCTGGCAGAGCTCCAGAGCTACTCTGTGGAGATGGGAGAATCTTCCACCAGGATAACTATCTCTGCAGCACTCCACCAATCAGGCCTTTATGTTAGTGTGGCCTGACCTCAGTAATAGGCATATGACAGCCCTCTTCGAGTTTGCCAAAAGGCACCTAAAGGACTCAGACCATGAGAAACAAGATTCAATGGTCTCATGAAACTCTTTGGCCTGAATGCCAAGCGTCACGTCTGGAGGAAACCTGTCACCATTCCTACGGTGAAGCATGGTGTTGGCAGCATCATTCTGTGTTTTCTTTTATATGGCAGGGACAGGAAGACTAGTCAGGATCGAGGGAAAAATGAATGGAGCAAAGTACAGAGAGATCCTTGATGAAAATCTTTTCCAGAGCACTCAGGACCTCATACTGGGGGAAAGGTTCACCTTCCAACAGGACAATGACCCTAAGCAAACAGCCAAGACAATGCAGGAGTGGCTTTGGGACAAGTCTCTGAATGAACTTGAGTGGGCCAGCCAGAGCACGGAATTGAACCCGATCGAACATCTCTGGCGAGACCTGAAAATAGCTGTGCAGCAACGCTTCCCATCCAACCTGACAGAGCTTGAGAGGATCTCCATCTACAATGGGTTCAGGGGCAGAACAACAGATTTTTACCTTGTCAGCTCGGGAATTCGATCTAGCAACCTTTCGGTTACTGTCCCAACACTTTAACCGCTAGGCTACCTGCCGCCCCGAAGAAAGAATAAGGCTGTAATGTAACACAATGTGTAAAAAGTCAAGGGGTCTGAATACTTTCCAAATACACTATATATGCTTCAGTCTACTAATTATACAAATAGGCCTCATATTTCAAAATTCTAATAAAATTCTCTAGCCTATACTTTGTAGGACGCATGTTCTGCAGCAGAATCATATGTTCTCTCCCTGCTTTATCATGGTTTGAACGATGTGCATAATTCCAGTTTATATAATATAGTATAATACAATACAGTACAGTCATACAGTTCACACTCAAAAAGATTAGGCTACTGGAGCTAGTTGCATTTATTTACCCAACAGAGCATATAGCGAACTACATCTATTTATATTTTTCTGTCATGCATAATGTGCAGTAGCCTGTATCATATACTTTATGTATTGGATAACTGCACAATGATTTGAGCTTTTTTGGGCTTGGTCTCATTAAATGTATTTAATGTAGGGCTTGAATTTTAGATCAAATCTCTAATCAAATCCAAACATAGGTGTCACGTTCCTGACCTGTTTTCTGTTTTGTATGTGTTAGTTGGTCAGGGCGTGAGTTGGGGTGGGCATTCTATGTTATGTGTATCTATGTTGGTTAATGGGTTACCTGATATGGTTCTCAATTAGAGGCAGGTGGTTTACGTTTTCCTCTGATTGAGAACCATATTTAGGTAGGTTGTTTCACATTGTTTGTTGTGGGTGGTTGTCTCCTGTGTCTGTGTCATTATTGCACCATACGGGACCGTATCGTTCGTTCGTTTTATGTAGTCTATTTTCCTGTTCGTGCGTTCTTCGTGTTATGTAGTTCGTTTGTTCAGGTCTGTTGACTTCGTTTATTATTTTGTATATTCTCAAGTGTGTTTAGTTTGTCTTGTTTAATAAATATAATGTCAAATTACCACGCTGCGTTTTGGTCATCCGATCCTTCTCGCCTCTCCTCGTCTGATGAGGAGGACGAAGTAGAAGAGCGTTACAATAGGCCTATTTATATGCTTTATAATGCTTTGAGTGACACATCCCGGTTTTGGCGGGAAATAACRTGTTACCCGGGAGAAAAGTKATTTATTCTCGGAATAGATTGTTACCCAGAATAGATTTAATGTTTTTTTTTGGTGAAGGTTGCATTCAATTTCGTCTCCCTGTTGCACACAATAAGCTTCCATTTCCCCTGCCACAAGTGGATTTATGGCTGATTTTAGATGATTGTCAACCCTGTTACTTTATTTGGCACTTAATTTATAACCTCTTAAATTGGGATTTTTTTTATTTTTATGAATTGAACATGTGATAGAATGTGAAAATGAGGTGAAATCAAAAATGAAGAGAAGTTATACATATCAAAAGGCACCGAATTGGTAGAATGACCCAAGTGCTGTTTAAAAGCCCATTGCTTTTGGAAGTGTTGGTATAGTCATTTTTGCCCTGCCAGTTGACCACAGGAACTTATCGGCGGAATCACCTAGGCCCAGTTTTTCAAAAGTGATCTATTCGGATTTCTGCTATCGGATAGGATTAAATGCATAAAAATAAAATGGGAGTCCCCATTCAAGTCAATGATTCTCTGTTCTATTCATTCTGTTGCTATGCATTTAATCCTATTGGATAGGCAAAATCCAGATGGATAACTTTTGAAAAACTAGGCCCTAGAGTAAGAAAGGAATTCTTCCCTTCATATGAACATTGCACAGATACACACAAGGTGATCCTGTACTACGCTATTGAATTTTAAAAGAATGCAACCTGGGAGGCCTGTGAGTTACAAAATCTGGTATAGGCCCCTCTTAAGAGGAACCAAATTTCCCTTAAAGACAGAACTTGTCCATCCTGCTCTCCTTTGTTTTCCTTTTTTCAAATTTCTGCTCTATTCTTCTTCTTCTTCCAGACTTACAGGTTGGGCCGCCGCCATCATTTACTCTTTTCCTCTCTGCCTGGGATGACTGGATAGATTCCAAACCTGAAGGTTAAAGACACAAAAGCAAAAGCAAAWTCAAAACGGTGCATCCAGGCAGCTGATGTAGAAAGCTATACCGACTAAAGAAAACAAAACCTTTTTATCGGGTTCTCTTTAGCCGGTATGGCTACTGAACTAGGCCTACAGAATGTGCTTGTAGCCTAAACTCATTTGCCTATGTCTAATGGCATGACATTGGAATGTTGAACGCTGATAAAACTTTGGCTTACATTCTGACCACACCACTCGCATCGCGTGCGCGATCGTTGCAACATAAATGTACACTTACATGTTATTCAATCATTGCACCCACACTACTCGGCGCGCCAAAGAGCGTCTGAGTTGCCAAGCACTAAAATAGAAGTCAGTTCTATTTGTGACGTTGAACGCGGAGCAAGTCCTGCCTCTCCCATCTCCTCATTGGTTTATAGAAGCAGATACGTACGTGCCATCTCCTCATTGGTTATACCCACGTGGGTGATTGAAAGATGAACTCAGGTCGGTCGGTCGTCATGGTAATACTTTGAAAGTTAGATGCCAATCGCCATAAAAAGTCCAAAGAAGAAAAAGCCTGGAAGGAGGAGAGATGACTAGAAACAATTTGGTTGACCGTTCTTTGTGTGGATTGTCTGAGTAGAGGACCTTGTCCATTTCAGGTAAAATAAGAACTCAACCTTGAGCTTTTTAGCTATCAACAGCAAGCTAGCTAGCTAAATTGCCATAAATGTTTAATGCTTTTTGACCTGTCCCCAAATTAATATAATTGGTTCAGAGTTTGTTTTAATATTTCAACCTGCGTGTCGTGATCACGTTTGGTGTGGGGGGGCAAAATTAATTTGTGCACGATGGCGCAGTTGGACGCACGCGTCCGGTTTGGGCATGGTATTAGGCTACCTATTTTATTGTTGAATGATAGTCTAAACCTAAGCAGAATAGCTCTACATCAACTAACTTAGCTAGTCAGATTGGAGAAAAAATCTTGAAGGTCAGATGGCTGAACTCCTATTTGTACATCTATTGCTGAACTGCCCCTGATATTGCCTAGACCTTGGCAGGCATCAATCACTTTTGATTTTAACACCTTATCACCTCATTGATACAAGTGATTGTAAATGAATGATTAGGCTATAATATTGATAATTGTCCCAAATATTTACTGTGTTGTAAACTATCAAAACAATATCACTCTCAATTCGTGCAAATATGTACAAAAAGTATTTCAGCAGATTCTGTGCGTTTTTGTGTGGATTCATTGGTGTGAAAATACACATGTTGGAAAATAATTTTTTGAGGGGAAAAGTTTGGAACAATTTTTAGAAGGTTTTTTGACCAATGCATTTTGGGCAATGGTAGCCTAGTGGTTAGAGCATTGGGCCAGTAACTGAAAGGTTGCTTGATCGAATCCCCGAGCTGACAAGGTAAAAATCCGTAAATGTAAATAAGAATTTGTTCTTATCTGACTTGCCTAGTTAAATAAAAACCTTCCTTTTTTTGTCCCACATTTATGTACACTAGAAAACAAATGTGTTAACAACCCAGTATTGTTCATCAACTAGGTTGTCACCTAAATAGCTATTATACTGTATAATAGTAGCCTTACGTTTATTTATTTTTATTATTTATGCCAATGCTGTTTTCTATGCTTGTTTTCATTTAATACTTTGGGATACTGGTCCTGTCGGATTTTATAAGGGTTGCCAGATTGGAATAGAAAGCTGTATTTGTCAGATCTTTGTGTTGTATTGATGAAGGTATTTAATTGGGGAATGGGGCTACATTTTCATGATGGGAAATTAATTCATCAATAAATGTGGGRAAACAGAAGACCTGCAAAATAAATCTGTTTGGTTTATATTCCCCTGGTGCAACCGCATGGTATTTGCAACTATAACGAGTCTGGACTATGATCAATTAAGCCATATCAATGCCGTTAAACAGGTTCATGGTAAATAATGAATTATGTTGGCTTACACTTATGGCACTTCCAAGGCTGTTTCATGATGATTATTACACTCGTGTCAATCATGTTATATACTTAGGCTGTTGTAACAAGACATATGCCAGCATTGTAGGCCTACTGCCTCTGCTCTGAGGCCTACTAGGCTTTGATGGCAATGGCCGTTAGAGCTCACTTTGCCACGTATGAGACCTGGTTAGAGTCCTGTTGCAGTTTTCACTTTATTGTGTTACATTGGTGGCAGTGTTGAGATTCTGTCCAGCTCATGTCTAGTTATGTGATCTAGTAGTGGAAAAATTCTGTTTTTCTACATTGTGTACATTGTGTTGGGTGTAATTACATTGACATCAATCGGCGTGATGGATAGAAGTAGTCACTCCAAGTGTGATCAAGCCTTACATCAGTTGCATGAAGCTAAATGGAAAGTGCAATGCCCTGCCCAGTTATTCAGAAGAAAATCCTTTCCATCTAATTTACTTAAGTTAACTTGTAGCGGTATTAATTAGAGAAAGGTAAAGAAGATTTTGTTCGGGCGCCAGGCAGGTATTAACCCTGCCGAAAGAAAAGCATAGTAGAACAGCGAGAGTACCACTACCAGACCCACACACATCAACAGAAGAGACTGCCTAGAGTGTAGCCTGTTGACCAGATAGCCAGCGGAGAGAAAAAGAATACACACCCTATAGATCACACATCACATCACAGTCCTTCCACAATTCTTGGTAACCCCACCAAACATACCTCATATAACAATAATGGCAGAGCAAATAAACAGCAACTTCATACAATAACAAATGAACCCAGTCATCACCCAGAGGATTTGCAATAGTTTGTATTTTCTTCCTGGGAAGGAGTGCAGAGKGTATGMATGTGTGGTGTTCATATACACACTAGTCCAGCTCCAATGAAACTTCAATGTACTTAGGAAATAGAGTCAGTTGCAGTGTAAAGCACTGGACCATAGCGGGAAGAGAAAGAGAGAAAGGGAACAAGAGAGGGCTTAGCTGTGGTCTTGAGGTTGCAGGTATCCGGTCTGACTGTCCGATGGTATGTTGGGTTGTAGTTGAACGCTTCGCAACAAATGTTGCTACTAATCCATTTGATCCATAATCCTCGCGGTCCCAAATGAGAACAACCACGTCGTTGAGCGATCACACCGAGGATTGTTCCAAACACTGTACAACCACATACGCTGAAGTTAAACAAACAAACAAACTCTGCAGCATAACACACACAACCAAAACTGTCGCCCCAATCAATAGCTCCTTCCCTGAATAGAGCTTAACGAGCTCTTTTATCTCCTCCTTCCTTACTGCTCATGCTCTCTTAAAGTGGCAGCGCACGGTGAAGGCTCCGTGCAGGATTTCGCCACAAACTTACCAGTGTGGACCCAAAACAACCACATTCTACACCTTTACAAACTACCTGTTTAAAGTGTTATTACAACTATGGTGTTCTTTTGTTACTGAAGCTTACAGTATATATCAAATAACCTGACAATAATCATCATATGGGTAGACACGTAATGTAAGTGTGTTATGCAGCAAAACACAACTATCCTTTTTTTAATCCAAACCAGTATTATGAATTACTGTTGACCCATCCTGTTCTGATCTAATGAGATGAATATAGGATTTTATACGGCCTAGAATCAAGCCCTTCCCAGTCATAAAGGACAAAGCTAGGTCCCTCTTGGTTCTCATTAGCTAAGACTGAACTTATATGTCAGACACTCCTATACCACTTTGTCCAACATGTAATACAGCAGGGGTTGGAAATAAACCCGTTTTAAGGTGATATAACTTGTATCATTATTATAGGGATGTGAAACGCACAGCTGAATGGCTTCAGACTGAGCATTTCTCACTGGAAATGTCTGCTGACATTGAACATAGCTTTGGGTTAGGGTATTTAATTCATTTCAGACTCTCATATACCACTATTCCTAACATCTTATACCCCAGAGGTTGTAAATAAACCCTTTTTAAGGAGAAATAACTTGTATCATTATTATGGGGCTGTAAAATCCATAGCCGAATTGCTTCAGACTGAGCATTTGGTACCACTTATTTACGGAGAGCAATTTCCGTTTTATATCAGGTAGTGTCCATTTATTTACAGTAGTGTGTTAATTAACTATTGCTTTCTTCAGTTGAAATACAAATATGTAAAAAAAAAAAAAAAAAAAGCCAAATATACAAAAAGCTAAAGCAAGCAGAGATGTAAACCTATTTAACCATGCTAATCATTACTGAAACATGCAAACTACAAACATTTAACCAGTTAAAGATAATGAATACATGACAACTAGAAATAAACATTTTATAAAAAAATATTATTAAAAAGTCAAGTTGGCTATAACATGAGTACATAGAAAGTGAGTTGTGTGTAAGTGTTTGTGTGTGTTTATGTGCATTATGGTCCCGTGTGGCTCAGTTGGTAGAGCATGGTGCTTGCAACGCCAGGGTTGTGGGTGCATTCCCCACGGGGGGACCAGGATGAATATGTATGAACTTTCCAATTTGTAAGTCGCTCTGGATAAGAGCGTCTGCTAAATGACTTAAATGTAAATTATGGTGTGTATTATAATTTTCCCATCATAAAAATATATCAGCATTCCCCAATCAAATACCTTCATCGATACCACAATAAAACCCCAGAAAAATCTGTMTTTTTCTCCAATCCGGCAACCCTCATAAAATTCGACATAGCCTTGTATAAAGTGCATTAAAACGAAATGGCGTAATAACATGAAAAAGTGGAGCCTTGTATTAAATTCATAACGAAAAAAATTGTGTAATGTAGGCTCCACGAAATATGAAATGCGTTATGAAGAAAATAATGTAGGCCTACTGTTGCCTACATATAAATAAATGAGGGACACAAAGAATAGACAGTGTAGAACAACTTTGCCCATCATGCATTGCTCTAATAATGTTCTAAAGATTGTTCCAAAGTTTTCCACCCAAAAAAGATTTACCTATGAATGAAGTCACACAAAATGGGTGTCTTTTCACACAAATAAGCCTCCCAAACGCGCACAAAATCTTCTGAAATTCTTTTTGTACATATTTGCATGAATTGAGTGTGAGATTGTGTTGCAACTATACGCTACGTTAGGGTAGGCCTATTGTGTGCCTGCAAAGTAGCTGGTTATACCTTTCACTCATGCAGTCATCATAATACATACATTTGAAAAATTGCTCTGGTAACTTGTTAATTATGAGCCTGTAAAACGAAGGACTCAAGAGTAATCTTTTTTTTATTTTTTAAGTAGGCCTACATCTTGACTTACATCATTCATGACCTTGTGGGCAACAACACATACATTCACCGATGTCAACCAAGCTTCTGATGCCGTAACATATGTGGTTTATTTTTACATCGACTGGAATATATTCAGACTTCTGAATGGAARATTCATTAAGCTTTTAGACTAGCCTAATTATGGCGCATTCAAAGCTGTCTCATGATTTTGCACTCTATCAGGAAATCAAACTATCTTCTTTATTTGCATCGTTTTTGCCAAGGGAAGTTTGAGTGCTGTGTTTCAAGCGCACACTGACAATGAAAAACATAATCACCAACTACTCCGCACCTGGCTGTGCTTCTTATATCAGGTTTCAAGCAAGACATCTGACAAACACAGACTCAACTGTAAACAGACCGAAGGAAATCATAGCTGAAGGAAACAAACCATATGTAAACACAATTAAGGATAGGCAACACTATTAATTGGATAGGCTACATTCAATATCCAAAAAGTAATATATATATTTAGGCTGCAGTCGAACACAGCACAGTAGGTCACAATAAACAATGTCACTGGACATTCACCGTTTCCCAATAATAAATGTACATGAAGATTCACCAATTGCTCCATATTTCACTCACCTTTGACAAATCTTGACAAGACAAAGAGAGCTATGTCATGATACTACAAAAGGTATGCTACTCTGAGAGCGTGAGTTTCATTTACTTCCTATAAAAACATTGTAAAGTTGTCTGACAGGTTAAGCTGCTCTGTCTATGCACAAAAGGGAGTTTTCCATTTAGGGTTTAGCAAAAAAGGTTTCAGAACTGGGATGGGTGACCCTTAAATGGAAGATTGTATTCTTTTTTATATTAATCTGACTTTAAAAATCCTCAAGGAAACATGTTAATTTGATTAGGA
This sequence comes from Salvelinus sp. IW2-2015, assembly GCF_002910315.2. Taxonomy (NCBI): domain Eukaryota; kingdom Metazoa; phylum Chordata; class Actinopteri; order Salmoniformes; family Salmonidae; genus Salvelinus; species Salvelinus sp. IW2-2015. The sequence continues at coordinate 49,061 of NW_019942838.1, forward strand.
CTTTATTGTTAAAGGGTTTTAACATACATCCTCCATCACTGTTATATTCATTATTGGTTATGTGATGTCCCTACCATGGGTGTGAATACCATGGTGTGTGCCTACCATGACAGGAATGTATCTCTTAGTTTCTGTGCCAGATTGGTGTAGAGGTCTTCCTACACTCTTAAAAAAAGGGTTTCAAAAGAGTTCTGGGGAAAGGGTTCTACATGAACCCAATAGAGTTCTACCTGGAACTAAAGAGGYTCTACCTGTAACAAATAAGGGTTCTCCTATGGGGACAATCAAATAACCCTTTCAGGTTCTAGATAGCACCTTTTTGTGCTTGGAGTGTTGGAGCCACTCCCTCAGAGCAGGTTATGAAATATGAGCTGGCAGTCATCAGCCACTCAGGTGTGAGCATCAGGCACACAAAGCATACGTTTTTCATGCAGAGAACATTCTTACAGCCGGTCTTGTTGTGCTCCGACTTCCCTTACATAAAGAGCTATGACCCCAGAGACAGAACACTCAAGTTTGTCAACAGACATGACAACATTAGTAAGGTTTCTTTATGCCTTTCTTATCATTAAAAGGAAATGCTTTTAAATATATTAACTGTATAGTAAACAGTGTCAATACTATCTTGAAAGTACCTAATTTGAAGGCACTAGGAACATACTGCTTCTACTTGTCATGTTTAGTATTTTCAAATTGAAATTGAAATATTAATCTGAAATGGAATCTTGAAATGAGCATAATCACATACAGTGCATTCAGGAAATATTTCCACATTTTGTTACGTCACAGCTTTATTCTAAAAGCAATTCAATCACCCCCCCCCCCCCCTCATAAATCTACACACAATACCCTATAGTGACAAAGTGAAAACAGTTTTTTAGACATTTTTGCAAATGCATTAAAATAAATAAACATATCTCTTATTTACATAAGTATTCAGAACCTTTGCTATAAGACTCAAAATTGAACTCAGGTGCATCCTGTTTCCATTGATCATCCTTGAGATGTTTCTACAACTTGATTGGAGTCCATTGGTGGTATATTCAATTGGACATGATTTGGAAAGGCACATACCTGTCTATGTAAGGTCCAACAGTTGACAGTGCATGTCAGAGCAAAAACCAAGCCATACGGTTAAAGGAATTGTATGTAGAGCCCTGAGACAGGATTGTGTCGAGGCTCAGATCTGGGGAAGGGTATCCAAACATTTCTGCAGCATTGAAGGTCCCCAAGAACACATTGGCATCCATAATTCTTAAATGGAAGACGTTTGGAACCACCAAGACTCTTCCTAGAGCTGGCTGCCTGGCCAACCTGAGCACTCGGGGGAGAAGGGCCTTGGTCAGGGAGGTGACCAAAGAACCCGTTAACTTCTTATGGCTGCAGGGGCAGTATTGAGTAGCTTGGATGAAAGGTGCCCAGAGTAAACGGCCTGCTCCTCAGTCCCAGTTACTAATATATGCATAATATTATTATTATTGGATAGAAAACATTCTGAAGTTTCTAAAACTGTTTGAATTATGTCTGTGAGTATAACAGAACTCATATGGCAGGCAAAAACCTGAGAAAAAATCCAAACAGGAAGTGGAAATTCTGAGGCTGGTAGAGTTTCAACCAAGATCCCATTGAAATCACAGCGAGATATGAATGAGTATTCACTTCCTACGGCTTCCACTAGATGTCAACAGTCTGTAGACCTTTGTCTGATGACTCTAATGTGAAGGGGGGCCGAAGGAGACAGGAATGAGTCACCAGTACCATGAGGTGAACATTCTTTGACCACGCACGTTCACGTGAGAGGCAGCTCCGTTCCATCGCTCATCTGAAGTCAATGTAATTCTCCGGTTGGAGCGTTATTCAAGATATATGTTAACAGCATTCTAAAGATTGATTCAATACATCGTTTGACATGTTTCTACTGACTGTTACGGAACTTTTGGACATTTCGTCAGGTTTTTGTGAACGCGCTTCGTGACTTTGGAATTGTTTACCAAACGCGCTAACCAAAGTAGCTAATTAGACATAAATAACGGACATTATCGAACACATCAAGCATTTATTCTGGACCTGGGATTCCTGGGAGTGCATTCTGATGAAGATCATCAAAGGTAAGGGAATATTTATCATGTAATTTCTGGTTTCTGTTGACTCCAGCATGGTGGACAATTTGACTGTTGTTCTGAGCTCCATCTCAGATTATTGCATGGTTTGCTTTTTCCGTAAAGTTTTGTTGAAATCTGACACAGCGGTTGCATTAAGGAGAGATATATCTATAATTCCATGTGTATAACTTGTATTATCATCTACATTTATGATGAGTATTTCTGTTGAAACGATGTGGCTATGCAAAATCCCTCTATGTTTTTGGAACTAGTGAATGTAACGCGCCAATGTAAACTCAGATTTTTTKATATAAATATAAACTTTATCAAACAAAACATACATGTATTGTGTAACATGAAGTCCTATGAGTGTCATCTGATGAAGATCATCAAAGGTTAGTGATTAATTTTATCTCTATTTGTGCTATTTGTGACTGCTATCATAATCGTTTGTAGTGCTTTCGCTGAAAAACATATTTGAAATCGGACACTTTGGTGTGATTAACAACAATATTACCTTTAAAATGATATAAGACACATGTATGTCTGAGCAATTTTAATTATGAGATTTCTGTTTTTTGAATTTGGCGCCCTGCACATTCACTGGCTGTTTTCATATCATCCCGTTACTGGGATTGCAGCCATAAGAAGTTAATCACTCTGACAGAGCTCCAGAGTTCCTCTGTTGAGATGGAAGAACCTTCCTGAAGGACAACCATCTCTGCAGCACTCCACCAATCAGGCTTTTATGGTAGAGTGGCCAGAGGGAAGCTACTCCTCAGTAAAAGGCACATGATAGCCCGCTTGGAGTTTGCCAAAAGTCACCTAAAGGACTCAGACCATGAGAAACACGATGCTCTGGTCTGATGAAACCAAGATTGAACTCTTTGGCCTGAATACCAAGCGTCACGTCTGGAGGAAACCCGGCACCATCTCTACGATGAAGCATGGTGGTGGCAGCATTATGCTGTGAGGATGTTTTTCAGCGGCAGGGACAGGAAGACTAGTCATGATCCAGGGAAAGATGAACGGAGCAAAGTACAGAGAGATCCTTGATGAAACCTGCTCCAGAGTGCTCAGGACYTCAGGCTGGGGCGAAGGTTCTCCTTCCAACAGTACAAAGACCCTAAGCACACAGCCAAGACAACGCAAGAGTGGCTTCAGGACAAGTCTCTGAATGTCCTTCAGTGGCCCAGCCAGAGCACGGACTTGAACCCAATCGAACATCTCTGGAGAGTCCTGAAAATAGCTGTGCAGCGACGCTCCCCATCCAACCTGACAGAGCTGGAGAGGATCTGCACAGACGAATGGGAGAAACTCCCCAAATACAGGTGTGCCAAGCTTGACAAGACTCAAGGCTGTAATCACTGCCAAATGTGCTTCGACAATGTACTGAGTAAAGGGTCTGAATACTTATTTACTTTTCATTTTTTTTATACATTTGCACACATTTCTAAAAACTTGTTTTATTTTTGTCATTATGGATTATTGTGTGTAGATTGATGAGGAAAAACAACAATTTAATAAATTTTAGAATAAGGCTATAACGTAAGAAAATGTGGAAAAAGTCAAGGGGTCTGAATACTTTTCAATGCACTGTAAGTCAGCCTTTGAGTATGTTTGGGATGCTCTGGATTGACGTATTTGACAGCGTGTTCCAGATCCCGCCAACATCCAGCAACTTCGCACAGCCATTGCAGAGGAGTTGGACAACATTCCGAAGGCCAATCAATAGCCTGATCAACTCAATGCGAAGGAGATGTGGCGCTGCATGAGGCAAATGGTGGTCACACCAGATACTGACTGGTTTTCTGATCCATGCCCCTACCTTTTTGTAAGGTATTTGGGACCATCAGATGGATATCTGAATAGCCAGTCATGTGAAATCCATAGATTAGGGCCTAATTAATTTATTTAAATTGACAGATTCTTATATGAACTGTAACTCTGTCAAATATTTTAAATTGTTGCAGTAATATTTTTGTTTTTTGTTTTCTCTTTTCTACTAACATGCTCTTCTTTTTATCTTCTCCACTCCTCCAGTTCCTTATTTTCATTGTCACTGATCTTTCTTCCTACCGTTCCTTTTCTCCCAAAGCTTTTCATGATTTTATGTGTTATACTCTGTCCTGCTAAAATTTAATTCCTCTGCTGGGGGTGTAAAACAAAAAAGGGTACATATTTGCATATGTTATGCTCTTGTGAAGACTGGCTGAATTCTGACAATTCTGGCAGAGTATGTTCTTTTATCTCAGCATGTCTACAGATACTCCCTGTTTGATACTGGAGACTGTTCTCAGAAAAAACTGTATAACCTAGCGTTTACAGCGGCTAAGAAATGCATTGCCATTAATTGGAAGGTTGGTTATCCTGCCTCAATGTCACAATGGATGGCAAAAATGTCAAGTTGTGTATCACTAGATTTGATTCATTACAATATTAAAGGTATACTCTGCAACTTCCATAAGGTCTGGATGCCTTGCATGGAATACTGTACGACAAAAAGAGTCTGTATTGAAAACATGCCCACGTCAGGGGAGATACCTATTTATGCAATCACTAGCTGCTGGGCCGCTCAGTCCTGGCCCTGGGGTTCTGCCATACTGTTGGTTGTAACTCTGGCCTTGGCCTAACACACCTGAAACCAATAATGAATATTTCACTAAGATCCTAAAGCTGAGTGGGGTGTGTTACTCTTCATCCAGGTTTTAAATMATTTTGGGGATGACTGTATACACCCAATGATTCTTGAAGAATATAACATAACTGCTTCATGAGCTTAGTTCAACTGTCAAATACTATCAGCTGAGACACAGTGTTCAAAATGACATTTTCGGGAAGGGTGTGCGCCTGATGCATGCAAGCACACACACACAAAAAAGACACACACACACACACACCAATAAATATGTTTGATTTAATATGGTTTAATGATGAATGATCTTATCTGCAACAACAGCAATTGTATCTGCTCTGTATTGTGTATTGAATTGTTGTGTTGTAAATGTATTACCTCTGTCAATCTTTTTAAGCATTGTGCTTTTTTAATAATCATATTTTTTTATCCACCAGATAGTCGACTACACATCGACAGGGCTATAGTGGAGCTGGTCGAGAGCTTTAAGCTTCGAGGCCTTGAAATACATCCACAGGTACACCTCCTATTGACTCAAATTATGTCAATTAGCCTGTCAGAAGCTACTAAAGCCATGACATAATTTTCTGGAATTTTGCAAGCTGTTTAARGGCACAGTCAAGTTAGTGTATGTAAACTTTTGACSCACTGGAATTGTGATACAGTGAATTATATGTGAAATAATCTGTCTGTAAACAATTGTTTGAAAAATTACTTGTTTCATGCACAAAGTAGATAAAAATAAATTTGKGGAGTTGTTGAAARATGAGTTTKAATGATTCCTACCTAAGTATATGTAAACTTCCGACATCAACTGTACATACCTATTGAATCTTGAATAAAATAATTTATAAATGCCTCCTGAACTTAGTTCAACTGTCAAACCCCATCAGCTGAAGACACAATGATATTTTCACAATTACTTTTAAAGGTAAGAAAAGTCTTCCATCTGCAGCAGTTCTGAGTAGCTGGTCAGTAATGGTACCGTGTATCACTTCCTCTTTAACAAACCAGGAAAAGTGCTAGGATGACAACATTTCATAGTTTCAACCACATTTCTGACAGCCAAACTGAATGTCAGGTTTTTGGTTGTCTGACTCTGACTGCTATTTTCAGTGTCCCTGCATGGTTTGTAAGGTCACTGTTCCAGTTAGGGGGTGTCAGTGTCCATGTATTTACAGTTGAAGTAGGAAGTTTACATACACTTAGGTTGGAGTGGGTCACATTCCCAGTGGRTCAGAAGTTTACATACACTCAATTATAATTTGGTAGCATTGCCTTTAAATTGTTTAACTTGGGTTAAAGAAGAAATATCATCTCACTGTCAACTGCGTTTATTTTCAGCAAACTTAACATGTGTAAACATTTGTATGAACATAACAAGATTCAACAACTGAGACATAAACTAAAGTTCCACAGACATGTGACTAACACCTTGCCCAAACCGGCTGCGCGCGTGCGCCATCGTGCGCTATCGTGCATAAATGTATTTTGCCCCCCCACACCAAACGCGATCAAGACACGCAGGTTAAAATATCAAAACAAACGTTGAACCAATGACATTAATTTGGGGACAGGTCGAAAAGCATTAAACATGTATGGTAATTTAGCGAGTTAGCTTGCACTTGCTAGCTAACGTTAATTTGTCCTATTTAGCTAGCTTGCTGTTGCTAGCTAATTTGTCCTGGGATATAAACATTGAGTTGTTATTTTACGTGAAATGCACAAGGATCTCTACTCCGACAATTAATCCACACATAAAACCACCAACCGAATGGTTTCTAGTCATCTCTCCTCCTTCCAGGCTTTTTCATCGTTTAAATTATATGGTGATCGCATCTAAACTTTCATTGTATTGCCACAACTACCGGCAAAACAGTTCGTCTTTCTATCACCCACGTGGGTATAACCAATGAGGGGATGGCACGTGGGTACCTGCTTCTATAAACCAATGAGGAGATGGGAGAGGCAGGACTTGCAGCGCGATCTGCGTCAGAAATAGGAATGAGTTCTAACCCTCCGATCGAACAGGTCCCAGACGTGCTCAATGGGATTGAGATCCGGGCTCTTCACTGGCCATGGCAGAACACTGACATTCCTGTCTTGCAGGAAATCACGCACAGAACGAGCAGTATGGCTGGTGGCATTGTCATGCTGGAGGGTCATGTCAGGATGAGCCTGCAGGAAGTGTACCACATGAGGTAGGAGGATGTCTTCCCTGTAACGCACAGCGTTGAGATTGCCTGCAATGACAACAAGCTCAGTCCGATGATGCTGTGACACACCACCCCAGACCATGACGGACACTCCACCTCCAAATCGATCCCGCTCCAGAGTACAGGCCTCGGTGTAACGCTCATTCCTTCGACGATAAACGCGAATCCGACCATCACACTTGGTGAGACAAAACCACGGCTCGTCAGAGAAGAGCACCTTTTTCCAGTCCTGTCTGGTCCAGCGACGGTGGGTTTGTGCCCATAGGCGACGTTGTTGCCGGTGATGTCTGGTGAGGACCTGCCTTACAACAGGCTTACAAGCCCTCAGTCCAGCCTCTCTCAGCCTATTGCGGACAGTCTGAGCACTGATGGAGGGATTGTGCATTCCTGGTGTAACTTGGGCAGTTTTTGTTGCCATCCTGTACCTGTCCCGCAGATGTGATGTTCGGATGTACCGATCCTGTGTAGGTGTTGTTACACGTGGTCTGCCACTGCGAGGATGATCAGCTGTCCGTCCTGTCTCCCTGTAGCGCTGTCTTAGGCGTTTCACAGTACGGACATTGCAATATATTGCCCTGGCCACATCTGCAGTCCTCATGCCTTCTAGCAGCATGCCTAAGGCACATTAACACAGATGAGCAGGGACCCTGGGCATCTTTCCTTTGGTGTTTTTCAGAGTCAGTAGAAAGGCCTCTTTAGTGTCCTAAGTTTTCATACCTGTGACCTTAATTGCCTACCGTCTGTAAACTGTTAGTGTCTTAACGACCGTTCCACAGGTGCATGTTCATTAATTGTCTATGGTTCATTGAACAAGCATGGGAAACAGTGTTTAAACCCTTAACAATGAATATCTGTGAAGTTTCACGAATTATCTTTGAAAGACAGGGTCCTGAAAAAGGGACATTTCTTTTTTTGCTGAGTTTATTTAACTTCTCTAGGATAGGTGGGACGGTAGCATCCCCCTTGGCCAAAATCCAGAAATAATGTAGCACGCCAAATTCAAATATATTACTATAAAAATCTATCTTTCATGAAATCACACATGAAAGACAGCAAATTAAWGCTGCACATGTTGTGAATCCAGCCAACATGTCTGATTTCAAAAAGGATTTACGGGGAAAGCAAACCAAAGAATTATGTTTGCTCAGTACATAGCCACAGAAAAACACAGCTATTTTCCCAGCAAAAGATAGTAACAAAAACCAGAAATAGAGATAAAATTAATCACTAACCTTTGAACATCTTCATCAGATGACACTCATATGACATGTTACACAATACATTTATGTTTTGTTCGATAATATGCATATTTATATCCACAAATCTAGATTTACATTGGCGCCATGTTCAGAAATGCCTCCAAAATATCCGGTGTAATTACAGAGAGCCACGTCAAATAACAGAAATACTCATCATAAACTTTGATGAAAGATACATGTTTTACATATATTTAAAGATACACTTGTTCCTAATGCAACCGCTGTGTTAGATTTTTAAAAAACTTTAAAAAGCACACCATGCAATAATCTGAGACGGCGCTCAGATGTAACAACATTTCTCCGCCATGTTGGAGTCAACAGAAATACGAAATTACATCATAAATATTCCCTTACCTTTGATTATCTTCATCAGAATGCAGTGCCAGGAATCCTAGTTCCACAATAAATCGTTTTTTTGTTCGATAATGTCCATTACTTATGTCCAATTAGCTAATTTTGCTAGAATGTGTAGTACACGTGTCTAAAAGTTTGCGCAGATGCAGGCAAACGTCGGACGAAAACTTCAAAAAGTTATATTCCAGGTCGAATAAGCTGGTCAAACATAGTAGAGAATCAATCTTCAGGATGTTGTTATCATTTATATCCAATAAGGTTCCAACCGGAGGATTCTTTTCAGTCTCTATAAGTAATGGAACGCAAGACGATATAATGAGGAAAGCGCGTGAGCAAGAACTGGCAGTCTGCCAGACCACTGACTCATTCCCCTCCCATCCGGTCCCACAACACAGCATAAGCTTCATTCCACGCGATGACTTTAACTTCTTTGGGGTACCCCCCTTCTTCTCAATTTCTGCCTCAAGACATACCCTAATCTAACTGCCTGTAGCTCAGGCTCAGAAGCAAGGATATGCATATTCTTGGAATTATTTGAAAGGAAACACTCTGAATTTTGTGGAAATGTGAATTGAATGTAGGAGAATATAACACAATAGATCTGGTAGAAGAAAATACAAGGAATTAAACATACGTTTTCTGTTTTTTATCGTTGCAATCTTTCAAATGACCAAGAACAGCCAAATATACAGATAGGATGCTGTGGATGATTTGAATGAAGAACATAAGATGGCAACAATAGCTGAGCAAAGTTTTAGACAGATAACTTCAAAAATGAGCGAGCTACATGACATTGAGCATGAAGTCACCCAGGTGTCCCACACAAATGTACCCAAATGTACCCAAGTGGCCGAATTGGTACAGTGATACATTTTGAAGGAAAGAACTATATACAAAATACATAAATGCTATTCTAACACACCCCCAAAAAATAATAAATAAATACTGTATATATATGAAAAAAAAGAATGAAAAAAAAAAAGAATAATAAACAAACAAATACCAAGGGTAACTATTTACACATTTTCTATTTACAATATTGTGAAGACCCTCAGTTCTCTACACAATATTGTGCTGCTGGTGCCATGGCCAATAGCAGTCTCTTTCTGCTGTAAAGCAGAGGCTTACTGAACAGGTGGTGCGGGTGATGGGGCATTTCCTGTGACAAAGCGCACAACGACGTCTCCCTACTGTGCCCTTTTTGCCCTGAGACACATTCATGCCTGCAGAGATGAATCTTGGCAGGTGAACACCACTGCTTGGAGCAGAAGGTACTGCAGTGGACTTGCTGTAGCTAGCAAGCTCCTGGATGAGCAGCTCCCTGAAGGCTAGCTGTGAGATGGGGGGCTGTCTCTATYAATTTCCTCTATAATTTGGGTYAAATCTGTATACCTAGACTTTGTTTTAGCTTTTCCTGATTTATTCGCCATAATTTAAATATATAAACTTGTTGAAAATGCTATTGAATATGTACTGCTATGCGTTACACTCGTGRCTCCGTCAAGTAGGATTTGCGATGGCGAATGAACCTCTTATACGCCAGAGTTTACGACAAAGGCTGGTCTTCAAACGTATGACCATTACATATTGCCGTTTACCTCAGCTCATTGGCTATCTTCCAAGCTAGATTTCAAGATGATCAGTGGTCATTGGGGCAAAATACAGTCAATCAACAATAGACCGGTCCTAGCATTGTTGCGCAATGAGGTCATTGATTGGTGTCTTCAAATCGGTTTGTTTCGGTCAATACGTCCTGGGAAAAGAGCCATCATGTATGGTTGTGTTAGTAACAACCAGAGGATTGCAATGAAACCAACCATGACTGGATAAACGTTTGTTTAGTGTGTGTAATTACCACGAACTCGTCGTCCAAAGTTGAATGAGACGGAAACACGACGCAACCGGTTTACAAATGTTTCGTGTTAGGCTATAAAAATGTATTTTATCAAACAAAATGAACATTCACTGTGTAGTTAGAACACTTGGCATTGCCAGCAGAGGAAGATCTTCAATGGTAAGCAATTTATTTTATTGTATTTCTGACTTTTGTGACGCTAATGCTTGGTTGGAAAATGCTAGTAATACTTGTGTGTGTGGGGCGCCGTCTTCAGAAAATCGCATGTTTGCTTTTGCAGTAAACCTTTTTGACATCTGACACAGCGGCTGGATTAATAAGACGTTCATATTTTAATAGTAAGATACATGTATTTACAAGAATGTTTAATACAACGAATGGTGTATTTAAAATGTTAGCTCTCTGCAATTTCACCGGATGTTGGCCTGGTGGGTCGTTAGCATCTCACCTACCCTAGAGAATTTAACAACGACCACTCTCAGAATTTTCACTTCCTGTTTGGATTTTTTCTCAAGTTTTTGCCTGCCATATGAGTTCTGTTATACTCACAGACATCATTCAAACAGTTTTAGAAACTTCAGAGTGTTTTCTATACAATAGTAATAATAATATGCATATATTAGCATGTGAGACAGAGTAGGAGGCAGTTCACTATGGGCACGAAATTCATCCAAAAGTGAAAATGCTGCCCCCTATACCAAAGAAGTTAAAAAAGGGTATACTCAAATGGCTTACCATTTAGGACGCAAATATGGGTATTCGGGCATGGCCACTGTCCTGTTAGGAACTCAGTTGATGACTATATTGCTGTTAGATCTAACAATAACTCATCACTTATCAACCTGACCAGTCAGAAACAGACATCCATTGCCTATAAGTGAGACGGAAGGGTTTAGATACAGTTTTCTTTTCCTTTTTATTTATTGTATTGGGAATGTAGTTATGGAGTGCATTCTAACCAAAGGGACCATGGGAGTCCATTGGAGCCAAAGACTCCAGTTCCAGACAGCTCAGCATGGAGTAAGGCTACATGCTCTATTTTTCCATCATRTCATTTCACTCTGAAGCCACTCCCTTCATTTAGTCAGATGATTTCACAGAATACACCTGCATTCTCCACCAGTATATACCTGAACTTTTCTCTGAAATCAGCTGACTGTCTGAGAGGAGGTGAGCAGACTGCAGCATTACGGCGCATGTCCCCCCTTAGAGCACAAGTTTATACTTGGAATGACTGTTGAAAAGGTTCACTCTTGAAATGCTAGAGAATGTAAACAATGTCCGTGAAGTGACAAACTGCCGAACACAGAACCAAATATTGCTTGTGATAGCTGGCTCTTCTTGTCACAAGACCTTGCATTATGTACATTGTGTACAATAATAATCTTAAATAGAACAATACTATTTTGTTAGGGGATTTACACGAAGTAGATGTAACTTCATTGTCAGAGGCGTATTTCAGGAATACTTCACATTTCACTAAATGGGTTATTGTTAGCAAACACACTTGGCGCTTGGCATTATTCTGGGAGAGAGTATGTCACATTAAGGTGTTGCCGTTTGCTGCATCACAGGCCTTTTGAAGCAACCTTTTAACCTTTTAACCAGCACAACTGTATACACTCTGCTCTGCTGAAGAAATGGGTTGGGTTCCTAGTTGACTACATTGCCAACTGGCCGACTACATCACACTGTTCGATAGGTGTTTTACACATCAGCTAACCCCATCGTGTGATATAATAATCGGATGCCTGACTGTGCTCTCGATTACATTGGTTGRTACAATGCAATCTGCAATGTAGTCAGCCTGGAATGCACGCAACCATGAGCTCTTTTCTCTGAAATCAGCTGACTTTGTGAGAGCCTACACCTGAGAGGGTTGGGCTGTTTTACTATGCATGCAACACCCAGTTGGCAGGGCTGTTTCTATAAAGAATTCCTCTGCCAGGGGAAGACCAATAACTTTATTTTCTTAGTCATTGTTTTGTGTCTGGATGGCACCACTGAATCTGGTTCCCATGTCCTGACATGTACAGATATCAGCCACAGCCCATGGTCTCAGCCAATCACACATTCCCACTCACCCCAGACATTGCACATTTTTTTATTTTACCTTTATTTAACTAGGCAAGTCAGTTAAAGAACAAATTCTTATTTTCAATGACAGCCTAGAAACAGTGGGTTAACTGCCTTGTTCAGGAGCAGAATGATTTTGGTTACTAGCCCAATGCTGAGCTTTACATGCATCCTTTGGTTGGCCAAGGACTGACTATAAGCTGCTAGTTTACTGACAAGCTGGACTAGGACCACGCTATAAAAATAAAACGTCCCAATTAGCAGTTTGTTCCCGTGCAGATCACTGATAGATTTATGGATATAAATTGCCTTCAGAAAGTATTAATACCCTGTCATGACGTTGCCCTATTTGGGTACATCAAGCCCCATCCCCCTCTCCCTGCCTCTCCCTGCCCCCTACAACTACGCTGCTGTGGTCAGAGAGAGGTCGTACATTCCTAAGGAAGACCCTGCCACATGGCCACTGAGTATTTAGAGACGATTTAAGTCAATTGATGTATGGATGACTCATAGTGAAGACTGGGTTAGTGCAGATAACCAACAATTTATGACGTTTGGAATGAGACTAACGTGAGGTAAAATACATAATTCATTAATTGGAAGACTATTGATCAGATATGAAAATATCTGAAAGGTTATATTGGGAAATTATAACTTTGTAATCTGAATATTTTCCTTGGTGCACAGACTTCCTAGTTAATTACAGTTACATGATTATTCAGTTTAATCGCGTAATACTAATTACAGGAATCTTTGATAAAAACTAGGTCTTCAATTTAATGATAGTATACCCGACAACCCCTTGACTTATTCCACATGTTGTTTTACAGCCTGAATTCAAAATAGATTCAATTGATTTTTCACCCAGCTACACACACTACCTCACAATGACATGGTGAAAATATTTGTTTTGAAATTTTAGCAAATGTATTGAAAAAAATAGAAAAAATGTACATACAGTGCCCCCCACTAATATTGGCACCCTTGGTAAACATGATCAAAACGGGCTGTGAAACAAAATGTCTTCATTGTTTATCCTGGTATATCTGTCACGCCCTGACCTTAGTTATCTTTGTTTTCTTTATTATTTTGGTTAGGTCAGGGTGTGACGAGGGTGGTATGTGTGTTTTTGTCTTGTCTAGTGTTTTGGTATGTCTAGGTGTGTGTGTGTAGTCTAGGCATTATGTAGGTCTATGGTGGCCTRGATTGGTTCCCAATCAGAGGCAGCTGTTTATCGTTGTCTCTGATTGGGGATCCTATTTAGGTTGCTATTTTCCAGTTTGGTTTGTGGGTTATTGTCTATGTGATGTTGCATGTCTGCACTCATGTCATTTAGCGTTCACGGTCGTTTAGTTGTTTTGTATTAGTTTGTTAAGTGTTCTTCGTTTTCATTAAAGAAGATGTATTCACATCACGCTTCACCTTGGTCTCCTCACTTCGACGAACGTGACAATATCATTCAAAATACTCACAAAAATCGAACCTTTAAATTAAGGTAAATTAATTGGAAGAAAAAATATATATTATCATAAAACTAAGATTTTTTTATTTTAGGGGGTGGATCCGATTTAATATTGCGGATAGAATATTGCTACCGTCAATGTCATTGTCTTTATCATTTCCAATCCCCCATATATTTTTGGGGTAAGTATATAGATTATATCTATATACAGTGGGGAGAACAAGTATTTGATACACTGCCGATTTTACAGGTTTTCCTACTTACAAAGCATGTAGAGGTCTGTAATTTTTTATCATAGGTACACTTCAACTGTGAGAGACGGAATCTAAAACAAGAATCCAGAAAATCACATTGTATGATTTTTAAGTAATTAATTTGCATTTTATTGCATGACGTAAGGATGCAATAAGTCTCTCACAGTTGAAGTGTACCTATGATAAAAGATTACAGACCTCTACATGCTTTGTAAGTAGGAAAACCTGCAAAATCGGCAGTGTACAAATACTTGTTCTCCCCACTGTACATACATACACATACCCATATACATATACACTACCGTTCAAAAGTTTGGGGTCRTTTAGAAATGTCCTTGTTTTTGAAAGAAAAGCTTCTTTTTTTTGTCAATTAAAATAACATCAAATTGATCAGAAATAGAGTGTGGCCATTGTTAATGTTGTAAATGTCTATTGTAGCTGGAAACGGCAGATTATTAATGGAATATCTACATAGGCGTATAGAGGCCCATTATCAGCAACCATCACTCCTGTGTTCCAATGGCACGTTGTGTTAGCTAATCCAAGTTTATACAGCTGAAAACTGTTGTCCTGATTAAAGAAACAATAAAACTGGCCTTCTTTAGACTAGTTGAGTATCTGGAGCATCAACAATTGTGGGTTCAATTATAGGCTGAAAATGGCCAGAAATAAAGCACTTTCTTCTGAAACTCATCAGTCTATTCTTGTTCTTAGAAATTAAGGCTTTTCCATGCAAGAAATTGCAAAAGAACACAGACACTGGACAGAGGAACTCTGCCTAGACAGCCAGCATCCCGGAGCCGTCTCTTTACTGTTGACGTTGAGACTGGTGTTTGTGGGTACTATTTAATTAAGCTGCCAGCACACACACACAAACACACACCTCACTTCCCTTAGCTTCCATGGCAACCCCCATGGGAACCTTTCCCCAATAGAATCTTTCCCCCAAGGGAACCACATCTGTTGGCATTCTCACAAACAATGGCATCATTGTTCCAATAATATATCGAACTTTTCTTGCAGCTCTGGTATATAAAGCTTTTTTGAGGCAATTCATTCTGTGGCAGCACAATGACCAAACAATATACTGTATGTGAGGCTCTTGATCATGACACTTGTGAGGATGAGAGAGTCCTTGTTAAACTTTGACACAAAGTTGTCTGATAAGTAGCACAATATGTTTCACCTGAGTATTTGTTATAGTCAAAATAATCCATACATTATGCTTTTTTTTACTCAAAAACGAGTTGTATGAGCTCAGTTCAAAGTAGCAAATAGAAGTTCAAAACTTGTAATGTTCACAAGAACTTAAGTTGATAAAAAGATCTAACACAACAATAGGTGATAATGTTTATTATGGATTTATAATCAGCTATAATGGGGCAGTCATTTTGGACCGGGAGCACATATTTTTTTTATTATTATTAATATCTTAATTTTTTTAAGGGGAACGGGAGCACATTAATTAACATGAAACGAACACAACAGGAGGGTTAAGAACAAATTATTATCTCCCAATTGGAGTAAACTAATAAACAATAACACTTAGGCTTCTACCTTCAGTTTATACATACTATACACATTTTACAGACACAATCTATTTTACAATAGTTATATTTTGTTTGTTTTAAGTCCTGGCCTTCCTCTATTTCTTACGTCCATCCAGTTTGATTTCTAATTGTAACTGTGCTATTTCACAACATTTCTGAACCTATCTATATTTTACAGACCCGTATGTTTTACATTTGTTATCTTGATGTTATTAGTCCCACCCTTCAGCTCCATTCAACCCCTCCCATCTATCTCTTAACACGGTGATGCTTCACAAAATGACTGAACCTTTCTATTCTCATAGCTTCTACAGATTGCAAATTAAAGATAACATTTTTTGCAAAAATAATTATTATATTCTTTATCGATTGAGTATTACTTTTTTTAAAGTTTTGAAATTGGAGTCGTTTTGCGTGTCAATTTATAAACCATGTGCCATGGAATCGGTACATGGAAAATCTCTTCCCAACTATTTTTCAATTTATATGACACAGCTATCAATTTTTCTTTGTCCATAAATGAAACTGGTATATTTTTTTTATTTATTACAATTTTCTTTAACYATTTTTGTTCTTTAATGCCGGGCCGACAGACAAGTTCCTTATTTTCTCCCCCTTCCACTTGCCTCTTCCATTTTTGTGGTAATGCTGCAATTAGTTGGTTGTAATTTTGGGTAGAGCAGACATTTCCATATGTCTGTGTTAGCTGCATGTGTGACATAACTTTATTGTTTACTCCATGTGTAACTCTGTGTTGTTGTCTGTTCACACTGCTTTGCTTTATCTTGGCCAGGTCGCAGTTGTAAATGAGAACTTGTTCTCAACTAGCCTACCTGCTTAAATAAAGGTGAAATAAAAATAAAATAAATAAAAAAACTCCACCAGTCCTATTTATGATATGATTGACAATGATTATACCTTTTTTACGCGTTTTATCGAATAATATATATTTTTTATCAATTATTATATTTGATTTTATCCAAAATATTTGTTGTATTATTTGTTCTGTCTTTTAAGGTAGATTAAACTGGAATTGAAACCAACTTTCTAAGGCTTGTTTAAAAAATAACGATATTTTGGAGATTATTTCATTTTCAAATAACCAAAAGAGAGCAGTTGTAATCTGAATAAAGGGAAAAAGGACAATCTTGAACATGGGGTGAGACATTCTTACTAATTTACTAGAGAACCATTTCGGATTTAAGAATAACTTTTGTATGACTGATGGCTTTAGTGAGATATAGTACACTTTTCATAATTTGGGTTTAATCCAGAGAGGTTAGAAAAAGTATCTAGATCCTCTATGAGGCTGTGGAGGAATTCTATTTCTGGTAAAAAAACAACAACATGAATCATCAGCGTACAATGACACCTGTAAGAGGTGCGTGACTGGCTGCAGGGAAGTCAGACGCAGGAGAGCTGAACTGGGTAATAACCGGAGCAGTTTAATAAGCAAAACCAACGGTACCCAGAACAACAAAATATGGGTACAAAATAACCCGTCTCGAACCAGTCAGAGTGCACAAACACTTTACAACAAACAATTTCACACACAGACATGGGGGGAACAGAGGGTTAAATACACGACAAGTAATGAGGGAATGTAAACCAGGTGTGTGGAAAAACAAGACAAAACAAATGGAAAATGAAAGGTGGATCGGCGATGGCTAGAAGACCGGTGACGTCGACCGCCGAACGCCGCCCCAACAAGGAGAGGAACCGACTTCGGCGGAAATCGTGACAACACCTTTGTTTTTAAGTCACGGATTTCCAATCCCTTAAAATGATTGTTGGATCTAATTTTAACAGCTAACATTTTGATGGCAATAATAAATAGATATGCCGATAGTGGACAACCGTGTTTTACTCCTCTTGAGGTTTTGAAACTTTCTGAGATGTAGCCATTATTTACTATTTTACAACTAGGGTTACTATACATAACTTTAACCCATTTCATAAGAGATTCTCCAAACATGAAATTTTCCAGGCATTTATATATAAACTCCAGTCGTATTTTATCAAAARWWWWTTCAAAATCTGCTATGAAAACCAGGCCTGGTTTCCCCGATATTTCATAGTATTCTATTGTTTCCAGTACTTGTCTTATATTATCTCCAATGTATCGTCCATGTAAAAAATCTGATTGATTAGGATTAATAATATCTGACAAAAACTTGTTAATTCTATGCGCCAAGCATTTAGTTAGAATTTTAGCATCACAACACTGAAGTGTAAGAGGCCTCCAATTTTTCAAATGGACTGGATCTTATATATATACCACTTGGATCTTGTTTCAGAAATAAGGAAATCAGACCTAGTTGCATGTCGGATAATCTACCATTTATATAGGAGTGGTTAAAACATGCCAATAATGGTCCTCTGAGTATATCAAAAAACATTTGGTATACTTCCACTGGTATGCCATCCAGCTTTTGAGTTTTTCCCRGACTTAAAGGCTTTAATTGCACCAAGAAGTTCCCCCTCTGTAATTTGGCCTTCACATGAGTCTTTCTGTACAGATGTTAATTTTACATTATTAACAGGGGAAAAATCCATACAATTAGCTTCGGTTAGTGGAGATGGAGGAGAGTGAAATGAAAACATATTCTTAAAGTACTTTACTTCCTCTTTCAAAATATTGTTTGGTGAATCGTGAGTGACTCCATCATTTATATCAAGTTCCAAGACATTGTTTTTTGTAGTAATTCTATGTTGAAGATTGAAAAATAACTTGGTGCATTTTTCCCCATATTCAATCCAGTTTGCTTTATTTATATAATATATTACACTGGATCTTTCTTGAATAAGTTCCTCCATTTCTTTTTGTTTTTCCTCAAACTTATTCTGTGCCTCTATGCAACAGTTTTTATTGCTATCTAACTGTAATGTTAGTCCTTCAATTTCCTTTGTTAATATGGACTCTTTTGACCTAAATTCCTTTTGTTTTATAGATGAGTACTGAATTGCATGGCCTCTAAAGACACATTTAAAAGTGTCCCATACAAAAAGGGGATATGTTGTACCTATGTTATGTGCAGAAAGAGTCAGTTATAAATTCTTCTGTCCTAGTTAATAACAAGTTATCATCCAGTAGGCTTTGATTACATTTTGTCGTGGCAGAATCAGATTTAGTTAAGTAACATAGATAGATAAATGTTTATTTCATCATATGCTTGTGAGATACTTGTCTTAGAATGGGCCCTTTGGACTATAGGATTGGCAGTGCATTTTCCCTTCTGTGAAGGGCTTAGTACTTGGGCCAGAGAGGGGAAGGTCAGGCTTGTCTTCATAAGTCAATGTATCTGTTAAACCATGTGGTGCTATGTAGAATATCAGAAGGGGAGGAGGACAGAATGGAACGTGTTTTTTTATGAATGTGTTTGTAACTATAATCTTAAACCATGTGACGGGATGGCGTTATTAATGGGGAACCAGTTAGTTATCTCATACAATGTCTGTACACTAGTCACTCCCTACTTTTCTCATAGGGGGAAGGAGTTTGGCAGTGTTTGTAACCATTGTATGTCCCCTCTGAGGTTGCCCTTATCTTGACCTAGTATATGACCTAAGAGGCTCACTGTCTTTTCTGAGCTTATCCAGGAGGGGGTGTATTTGAGATGGAGTATCTCAAATGACAATTGATATATGCCATTGGATGAGGGTAATGTTTGGTAGACAGTGAAGTGCCAGCATGAGATTGAAACCTTGTCTTGGGAGACCAAACTGAACGATGATTTATAGCTGATACTGTCTAGCGATAGGATACTCCTCTTTCGGGTAAAGAATTCTTTGTAAATTGAGAGGGGTGTATCTTGACTATAAATGAAACTAAGAATTGTTTCATAAGGACTCTCAAAGAATTAATTTATAGACACTGAATTTGTCATGTTGTCATTGAATCAGTTTGGCTTGCTTCTTGTGTCTTATTAGTTCTTTTCTTTCTCTCTCTCTCTCTCTTTTTCTCGCTCTCTCTCTCTCTATACGTTCCGTTCCTGCTCCCAGCTGTTTCTCATTCTCCTAACGACCTCATTTACTCTTTCACACCTGTCCCCTATTTTTGCCCTCTGATTAGAGTCCCTATTTCTCCCTCTTGTTTTCCGCTTCTGTCCTTGTCGGATTCTTGTTTGATGTTGCTGTTCCTGTGTCCTTGTTCCGCCCTGTCGTGTTCTTTGCCTTCTTCAGATGCTGCGTGTGAGCAGGTGTCTATGTCAGCTACGGCCAGTGCCTTCCCGAAGCGACCTGCAGTCTGTGGTCGCGCTTCCTCTGTCGTCCTCTCTATTGAAGAGAGGATTTCAGTTTCCTGTTTTGGATTTACCATTGATTATATCCAGGAGAATCATTATTTGTTTAATACTGGAATTAAAGACTCTGTTACTATTACGTCGCTTTTGGGTCCTCATTCACCAGCATAACAGAAGAATCCGACCAAGAATGGACCAACGACTACGGATTCTCGCAACACTGCCGTCGAGATCCAGGGACAATGCTCGGCAGACACGAGCAGGAATTGTCTGCTGCTCGCCATGCGTTGAGACCCTGTCCGCTCAGGTCTCCGATCTCTCAGGACATTTTCAGAGTCTTCGTCTCGTGCCACCAGCACTTCCTGGTCTTCCGATCTCCGGAACCTAGGGTTAATAACCACCATGTTTACTCTGGGCAGGCCACTGAGTGTCGCTCCTTTCTCACCCAGTGTGATATTGTGTTCTCTCTCCAGGCCAACACATACTCAAGGAGAAGAGCTCGGATCGCTTACGTCATATCATCCTTACTTGGTCGGGCTCGGGAGTGGGGCACAGCTATCTGGGAGGCAAGGGCTGAGTGTTCTAACGTTTTCAGAACTTTAAAGAGGAGATGATACGGGTTTTTGATCGTTCAGTTTGGGAAGGAGGCTTCCAGGGTCCTGGCTTCCCTATGTCAAGGTGATCGATCCATAACGGATTACTCTATAGAGTTTCGCACTCTTGCTGCATCCAGTGACTGGAACGAGCCGGCGTTGCCGCTCGTTTTCTGGAGGGACTCCACGCTTGAGGTTAAGGATGAGATTCTCTCCCGGAGTCCTTCCAGCGTGGACTCTTTGATTGCTCTCGCCATCCGCATAGAACGACGGGTAGATCTTCGTCACCGAGCTCGTGGAAGAGAGCTCGCGTTAACGGTGTTTCCCTTCTCGCATCTCAACCATCTCCTCCCACCGGCTCAGAGACTGAGCCCATGCAGCTGGGAGGTATTCGCATCTCGACTAAGAGAGGAACGGAGAATCACCAACCGCCTTTGCCTCTATTGCGGTTCTGCTGGACATTTTGTCATTCATGTCCAGTAAAAGCCAGAGCTCATCAGTAAGCGGAGGGCTACTGGTGAGCGCTACTACTCAGGTCTCTCCATCAAGATCCTGTACTACCTTGTCGGTCCATCTACGCTGGACCGGTTCGGCTGCTTCTGCAGTGCCTTGATAAGACTCAGGGGCTGAGGGTTGTTTTATGAGCGAAGCATGGGCTCGGAAACATGACATTCCTCTCAGACAGTAGGGAAGCCCACGCCCATGTTCGCTTGATGTAGTTTCTCCCCAGTTCAGATTGAGACACTACTTTAACCCTCACTGATCTGGTAACCACGTGAGACCATTTCCTTTTTATTTTTCGTTCCTTTTAACCTTTGTTTTTTTTCTTCTTTTATTCTTTTGTTTTTTTTGTTGATCTCTTAACTTCATGTTGTGCTAGTCAGCATCCTTCTTCGATTCAGATTCTCAATCTTTTTTTCTGTATCAGATTGCTGGCACGTTTATTTCTGTCACTTATAAACTGCCGTTTCTTATACATCATCTTTATATGCCACGTCCAAAAAGCTTGTATGAGGTTCTTTTCTTGATTGGTTTTATGAATATTCTTTACGTATCTACGTCATGTTATTGCATTGTAACTGTAACTCATTTCATTTTATTTTTGATCTTTTCATTTCACCTCTTCCGTATTTTTATCACCCTTGCTTAGATTTTGTTTGTACTTTCTAATCCCTGGCTAGTATGTCATAATCCTTCTATTAATTGGTCTAGTAATTCTATTCTATCCTGGAACGTTTCTGTTCATGTGAAGTGTTTAATGTCTGCTATCCCTCCTGTGTCTTCTGTTCCCCTCTACTCAAGGAGAACCTGGTGATTTGACAGGAGTGCCGGAGAATATCATGATCTGCGCACGGTCTTCAGTCGGTCCAGAGCCAGCTCCCTTCCTCCTCACCGGTCGTATGATTGTTGTATATCTCCTTCCGGGGAACCACTCCCCCTCCGGGTAGACTATACTCTCTGTCGGCTCCCGAACGTAAGGCTCCTCGAGGATTATCTGTCTGTTCTCTCACACCGGTACCGTGGTGCCTTCTTCCTCTCCCGCCGGAGCGGATTTTTCTTTGTTAAGAAGCAGGACGTACTCTGCGCCCCTGCGTGGTTATCGAGGCTGAATGACATACGGTTAAGAATCGTTATCCGCTTCCCCTTATGTCGTCAGCCTTCGAGATTTTGCAGGGAGCCAGTTCTTTACTAAGTTGGACCTTCGTAAACGCTTACCATCTCGTACGCATCAGAGAGGGGGACGAGTGGAAGACGGCGTTTAACACTCCGTTAGGGCATTTTGAATACCGGGGTTCTGCCTTCGGTTCTCCTAATGCTCCAGCTGTTCTTTCAGGCATTAGTTAATGATGGATGACGAGACATGCTGAACATTTTTGTTTGCGTTTACCTTGACAAAAATCCTGATTTTTTCACCGTCACTCGAGATTCATGTTCAGCACGTTCGACGTGTACTCCAGCGCCTTTTAGAGAATTGTCTCTACGTGAAGGCTGAGAAGTGGCGCCTTTCATGTCTCCTCTGTCACATTTCTCGTTCTGTTATTTCCGCTGAAGGCATTCAGATGGATCCCGCTAAGGTCCAGGCTGCCAGCGATTTGGCCCGTTCCTAAAGTCACGTGTCGAGGTTTGCAGCGCTTTCTCCGTGTTTCGCTAATTTCTATCGGCTTTCATTCGTAATTTCGTGGTCAAGTGGCTGCCCCTCCACAGCTCTGACTTCTGTCAAGACTTGCTTTAAGTGTCCGGTTCGCCCAGGGAGCTTTTATCTCCTCAAGAAGCGTTTTACATCCGCCCCTATCCTTGTTACTCCTGACGTCACTAAACAATTCATTGTCCGAGGTTGGACGCTTCAGAGGTGGCGTGGGAGCCATTTTCTGTCTCAGCGCTTCCAGTCTGACGATAAGGTCCATCCTTGCGCTTACTTTTCTCATCGCCTGTCGCCATCGGAACGCAACTTGATGTGGGTAACCGCGACCTGCTCGCCATCCGCTTAGCCATAGGCGAATGGCGACAGTGGTTGGAGGGGCGACGTTCCTTTTGTCGTTTGGACTGACCATAAGAACCTTGAGTACATCCGTTCGCCAAACGACTTAATGCACGTCAAGCTCGTTGGGCGTTGGTTTTCGCTCGTTTCGAGTTCGTGATTTTCCTATCGTTCCGCGGAAATAAGAACAGCAAAGCCTGATGCCTTATCCCGTCTCTTTAGTTCTTCTGTGGCTTTCTACCGACCCCGAGGGGATTCTCCCTGAAGGGCGTGTTGTCGGGTTGACTGTCTGGGAATTGAGAGACAGGTAAAAGCAAGCACTCACTCACACTGCGTCGCCGCGCGCTTGTCCTAGTAACCTTCTGTTCGTTCCTGTCTCTACTCGCTCTGGCTGTTCTCAGTGGGCTCACTCTGCCAAGTTAGCTGGCCACCCCGGCGTTCGGGGGCGCTTGCTTTCTATCTCCACGGTTTTGGTGGCCTACTCAGGAGCGACACGCGCCGTTTCGTGGCTGCTTGTTCGGACTGCGCGCAGACTAAGTCAGGTAACTCTCCTCCTGCCGGTCGTCTCAGGACCGCTTCCCATTCCTTCTCGACCATGTCCACATCGCCTTAGACTTTATTACCGGTCTGCCTTCGTCTCGCGGGAAGACTGTGATTCTTACGGTTATCGATAGGTTCTCTAAGGCGGCACATTCATTCCCCCGCTAAGCTTCCTTCCGCTAAGGAGACGGCACAAATCATCATTGAGAATGTGTTCAGAATTCATGGCCTCCCGTTAGCACGCCGTTTCAGACAAGGTCCGCAATTCACGTCACAGTTTTGGAGGGAGTTCTGTCGTTTGATTGGTGCTTCCGTCAGTCTCTCTTCCGGTTTCATCCCCAGTCTAACGGTCAAGCAGAAAGGGCCAATCAGTCGATTGGTCGCATATTACGCAGCCTTTCGTTTCGAAACCCTGCTCTTGGCAGAACAGCTCCCCTGGGCTGAGTACGCTCACAACTCGCTTCCTTCGTCGCTACCGGGCTATCCCCGTTTCAGAGTAGTCTTGGCTACCAGCCTCCTCTGTTTTCGTCCCAGCTCGCCGAGTCCAGCTTCCCTCCGCTCAGGCTTTGTCCAACGTTGTGAGCGCACCTGAGAGGTCAGTCTGCACTTTGCCGTTACAGGGCGCAGACTGTGAGAAGCCGCCAATAAACGTAGGATTAAGAGTCCTAGTATTGTCGCGGTCAGAGAGTAGTGGGCTTTCCACTCGTAACCTTTCCCTTACGACAGCTTCTCGCAAGTTGATCCGCGGTTCATTGGTCCGTTCCGTGTCTCTCAGGTCGTCAATCCTGTCGCTGTGCGACTGCTTCTTCCGCGACATCTTCGTCGCGTCCACCCTGTCTTCCATGTCTCTTGTGTCAAGCCTTTTCTTCGCGCCCCCGTTCGTCTTCCCTCCCCCCCCGTCCTTGTCGAGGGCGCTCCTATTACAAGGTACGGAAGATCATGGACATGCGTTCTCGGGACTGGTCACCAGTACTTAGTGGATTGGAGGGTTACGGTCCTGAGGAGAGAGTTGGGTTCCATCTCGGACGTGCTGGACCGTTCGTTGATTGATGATTTCCTTCGTTGCCGCCAGGGTCCTCCTCAGTGCGCCAGGAGGCGCTCGGTGAGTGGGGGTACTGTCATGTTTTGTCATTGATTATCATGTCTTGTCCCTGTGCTTCCCTCTGCTGGTCTTATTAGGTTCTTTCTCTTTCTCTCTCTCTCTCCTCCTCCCTCTCTCCTCTCCCGCTCTCTCTCTCTCTATCGTTCCGTTCCTGCTCCCAGCTGTTCTCATTCTCCTAACGACCTCATTTACTCTTTCACACCTTCCCCTATTTGCCCTCTGATTAGAGTCCCTATTTCTCCCTCTGTTTTCCGCTTCTGTCCTTGTCGGATCTCTTGTTTGATGTTTGCTGTTCCTGTGTCCTTGTTCCGCCCTGTCGTTTTTCTTTGCCTTCTTCAGATGCTGCGTTGAGCAGGTGTCTATGTTCAGCGTACGGCCAGTGCCTTCCCGAAGCGACCTGCAGTCTGTGGTCGCGTCTCCTGTCGTGTCCTCTCATTGACGAGAGGATTTCAGTTCCTGTTTTTGGATTTACCATTGATTATAATCCAGGAGAATCATTATTGTTTTAATACTGGAAATAAAGACTCTGTTACTATTACGTCGCTTTTGGGTCCTCATTCACCAGCATAACAGAAATTGATCTGAGAGTCAAAAAAGGGCTTTGGTGAAGCTTATATATATATTAAAGATGGAATTTATATTATAACTCTGACTTGTGTGTGGTTGGCTCTCTCTCTCTCTCTTTATTGAGTAATACCGGAAATTACCACRACAATTTCCAATATCCTCGCCCATGTGGAAACTCTGTACGATTAATATATATGCCAATTATGTGATGATTCGACCGCATTCTGTCCCCTATCAACACTTTTTAAACTTTTGGTGCCAGAGAGAATGACATAAGAAAGTTATCAAGACGTCTAGCTTACTTTGTGCAACCTCTCTTTGCCAAGATGACAGCTCTGAGTCTTATCCTATAATGCGTAATGGTTGGAGAACACATGGCATACAGAATCTCTCCAGAACCTTCAGATTCCGAGGTGCACGCTTGTGGACTCTCCTCTTCAGCTCATCCCACAGGTTTTCTATGGGGTTTCGATCAGGGGACTGGGATGGCCATGGCAAAACCTTGATTCTGTGGTCAGTGAACCGTTTTTGTGATGATTTTGAGGTGTGCTTTGGATCATTGTCCTGCTTGAAGATCCAACCATGGCCCGGTTTAAGCTTCCTAGCAGAGGTGGTCAGGTTTTGATTTAATATCTGTTGGTACTTGATGGAGTGTATGATACCATGTATCCTAACAAGTTGTCCAGGGTCTTTGGAAGAAAAACAGCCCCACAACATCAAAGATCCACCACCATACTTCACAGTGGGGATGAGGTATTTTTCTGCATGGCTATTTTTCTGTCTACGCCAAACCCACCTATGGTGTTAGTTTCCAAAAAGCTCTATTTTGGTCTCATCTGACCATAGAACCCAGTCCCATGGAAAGTTCCAGTAACATTTAGCAAACTGTAGGTGCTTGAGTTTGTTGTTTGATGAAGCAAAGGCTTTATTACGGCAACCCTCCCAAACAACTTGTGAATTTGTAGGTTGCGTCTGATCGTAGACCCAATTAACATCTGCAATTCTCCAGCTGTGTTCCATGGAGATATTTTGGCCACTCAAACCATCCTCCTCACTGTGCGTGGAGTCAATATAAACACACATCCTTTCCAGGCCGATTGTTAACATCTCCAGTTGCTTTAAACTTCTTAATTATTTTCCTGATAGTGGAAAATGCCCATTTCCTGATTTTTGCAGCTCAACAACCTTTTGTTGCACGTCATAACTGTATTCTCAGATCTTTCCCATAGTGATGGATGACTATTGGAACTTGGACTGTTTGTCACGTCTTATTTATACCCCAGTGAAACAGGAAGTCATGGCTTACCACTTAAGTGTTCCTAATTACTCAGGTGAACTTAAAAACGTAAAATATGAATGGGAATATACTTCAGTTAGATTTTACTCATAAGAATTTCTAGGGGTGCCAATAATTGTGGCACACATGTTTCAGAGAAAAATATTTATTTAATTTATTTCACATTTATTTTTTCAATCATTTTACTTAAATTAAATGTTACATTTTTTTGTGAATATTTTGAATGAAAGACCAAGAGGATAAACAGCAAAGACCTTTTTTTTCACAGCCCGTTTTTCTCATATTCACTAAGGGTGCCAATATAAGTGGAGGGTACTGTATGTATTTCCACCCCTGAGTCAATACTTTGTATAACCACCTTTGGCAGTGATTACAGCTGAGTCTTTCTGGGTAAGTCTCTCAGGAACATTAAATGTTGTCTTGTTAAGCAACTCCAGTGTATATTTGGCCTTGTGCTTTAGGTTATTGTCCTGGTGAATTAGTCTCCCAGTTTCTGATGGAAAGCAAGTAAAAATTTAAGTAAAAATACTTTAAAGTACTACTTAAGTAGTTTTTCGGGGGTATCTGTACTTTACTTTAGTATTTATATTTTTGACCACTTAAACTTWTACTTCACTACATTCCTAAAGACAATTATATACTCACGAAATGGACTCACGAAACACAAATGCTTTGTTTGTRAATTATATCTGAGTGTTAGAGTGTTGGAGAGATGAGGTAGTCATTCAAAAATTACTTTAATTAAACACTATTGCACACAGTGAGTCCATGCAACTTATTACGTGACTTGTTAAGCATATTTTTTAATCCTGAATTTATTTAGCCTTGCCATAACAAAGTGGTTGAATACTTATTGACTCAAAACACTTCAGATTTTCATTTTTTATTAATTTATAAAAAAATCTAGAAACATAATTACACTTTGACATTATGGGGTATTTATTGTGTGTCGGTCATTGCAACAAAATCTCAATTTAATACATTTTAAACTCAGGATGTGTGAATACTTTAATTGAATGCCTGGGTGAAAGTGAGTTGTTTGTATTATTGGGTTATGTATTTTATATGTTCATGTACCTTATTTACATTATCTTCATTCATTCATTCATAGTTTACCTTATTTACATTATCTTCATTCATTAATTCACAGATGGCTGCCTCGCTTCGCGTTCCTTCGAAAATATGCAGTATTTTGTTTTTTTTATGTGTTATTCCTTACATTGGTACCCCAGGTAATCTTAGGTTTTATTACATACAGTCGGGAGGAACTACTGAATATAAGATTAACGTCAACTCACCATCGTTCCTACCAGGAATATGACTTTCCCGAAACGGATCCAGTGTTTTGCCTTCCACCCAATACAATGTATCTGATCCCAGCCGGCGACCCTATGCGACGCCGTAAAAGGGGCAAATGTAGCGGTCTCCTGGTCAGGCTTCGGAGACGGGCACATCGCGCTCCACTCCCTAGCATACTACTCGCCAATGTCCAGTCTCTTGACAATAAGGTTGATGAAATCCGAGCACGGGTAACATTCCAGAGAGACATCAGGGATTGTAATGTTCTCTGCTCACGGAAACATGGCTAACATCAAGGAGACCTCACGGGATTCGGTGCAGCCAGCTGGTTTCTTCACGCATCGCGCCGACAGAAACATACATCTTTCTGGTAAGAGAGGGCGGGGGTGTATGCCTTATGATTAACGAGACTGGTGTGATCATAACAACATACAGGAACTCAAGTCTTCTGTTCACCTGATCTAGAACTCCTCACAATCAAATGTCGACCGCATTATCTACCAAGGGAATTCTCTTCGATTATAATCACAGCCGTATATATTCCCCCCCAAGCAGACACATCGATGGCCCTGAACGAACTTATCTGACTCTTTGTAAACTGGAAACCACACACCCTGAGGCTGCATTCATCGTAGCTGGGATTTTAACAAGGCTAATCTAAAAACAAAACTCCCTATATTCTATCAGCATATCGTTGTGCTACCAGGGCTGGTAAAACTTTGGATCATTGTTATACTAACTCTCCGCGACGCATAATAAGGCCTCCCCCGCCCACCTTTCGGAAAAGCTGACCACGACTCCATTTTGTTGATTCCAGCCTACAAACAAAACTAAACAAAACAAGCTCCCGCCTCAGTCTGTTCAACGCAGGTCTGTTCAATTCTCTCCGCAAGGCAATCAAACAAGCTAAGTCCCAGTACAGAGACAAATAGAGTCGCAATTCAAACAGTCAGACACAAGAGTATGTGGCAGGGTCTACAGTCAATCACGGATTACAAAAAGAAAACCAGCCCGTCGGCGGACCAGGATGTCTTGCTCCAGACAGGCTAAATAACTTTTTGCTCGCTTTGAGGACAATACGTGCCACTGACACGGCCCCGCTACAAAAACCTGCGGCTCTCCTTCACTGCAGCCGAGTGAGTAAACACATTTAAACGTGTTAACCCTCGCAAGGCTGCAGCCAGACGGCATTCCAGCCGCGTCCTAGAGCATGCGCAGACCAGCTGGCTGGTGTGTTTACGGACATATTCATCAATCCTTATCCCAGTCTGCTGTTCCACATGCTTCAAGAGGGCCACCATTGTTCCTGTTCCCAAGAAAGCTAAGGTAACTGAGCTAAACGACATGCCCCCGTAGCACTCACTTCCGTCATCATGAAGTGCTTTGAGAGACTAGTCAAGGACCATATCACCTCCACCTACCGGACACCCTAGACCCACTCCAATTTGCTTACCGACCCAATAGGTCCACAGACGACGCAATCGCAACAACAACTGCATCATCTGCCTATACCCATCTGGACAAGAGGAATACCTATGTGAGAATGCTGTTCATCGACTACAGCTCAGCATTTAACTTTTTATGGCTGCAGGGGCAGTTTTGAGTAGCTGGATGAAAGGTGCCCATTTCAAACGGCCTCGTACTCAATTCTTGCTCGTACAATATGCATATTATTATTACTATTGGATAGAAAACACTCTCTAGTTTCTAAAACCGTTTGAATTATTTCTCTGAGTGAAACAGAACTCATTCTGCAGCACACTTCCTATCAGGAAGTGAGATTTCTGAAATCGAGGTCTCTGTTCTAGGGCCTGCCTATAAATGGGCATGATACGTATGAGTATACATGCACGTCATACACCTTCCCCTAGATGTCAAGAGGCAGTGAGAGAATAAATGGGGTGATTATCTTGGTCTGAGGTGGAATAAATCCTCTTGGAATGACGAGTCCCCCATTTCCTGTTTTCTGGAAAGTRCGAGGARGGACCTGGAATTGCCTTCTGAAAAGCTGTCGTTATAGGCGACTACTATCTCCGGCTTTGATTTTATTTGATACATGTTACAATATCATCGTAAAGTATGTTTTTTCAATATAGTTTTATTAGATTATTGAAATTTATTCGGGACGTTAGGCGTGTTGCGTTGTGTGACTTTGTTCAGGAAGGAGTGCTTCGCGCCACTTGGCCAGTGTGCTTGCTAATTCAAGAGGGAAAAACGACGTTCTAAATCCAAACAACGAATGTTCTGGACAAAGGACACCTTGTACAACATTCTGATGGAAGATCACCAAAAGTAGGACACATTTTATGATGCTATTTCATATATCTGTCGAACTGTGCTATCGCTACCGTTTGCCTTGAATCAATGCTGTTGTGTGTTAGCTATTGTAGTAAGCTAATATAACGCTATATTGTGTTTTCGCTGTAAAACACTTAAAAAATCGGAAATATTGGCTGTATTCACAAGATCTTTGTCTTTCATTTGCTATACACCATGTATTTTTCAAAATGTTTTATGATGAGTATTTAGGTATTTGACGTTGGTGTCTGTAATTACTCTGGCTGCTTCGGTGCTATTTCTGACGGTAGCTGTGATGGTAGCTGCAATGTAAAACTGATTTATACCTCAAATTGTCTGAAAGATGGGACCAACACCTTTACTCTGTTGCGTTCATATTTTTGCTCAGTGTAGTGGTAAACAAAAAAATGAGAAGTATAAATGACTTTCCAACGCGACTCAACCCAGCCACTTTAATAATGGGAATTGATGGAAATTATGTAAAAATGTACCACTAGCCACTTTAAACAATGCCACTTAATATAATGTTTACATACCCTACATTACTCATCTCATATGTATATGTATATACTGTACTCTATATCATCTACAGCATCTTGCCATCTTTATGTTATACATGTATCACTAGCCACTTTAAACTATGCCACTTTATGTTTACATACCCTACACAGTACTCATCTCATATGTATATACTGTACTTCTATACC